>NC_057726.1:66488883-66504796 GCF_004010195.1 Chiloscyllium plagiosum | reverse complement strand
AGAACCGGGCAGTGCGGGGTTCCCGGACTGTGAGGTTGGAAGCTGTGGGTGGGAGATCTACTGAGGTGATGAGGTTCTGTTCCCCTCGGGGTTCTGGGGGTTGGGGATAGTGACAGTGGGGTCTGTGGGGGGCGTGTCAGCAGAATGCAGGTGAGTGGCGCTGGTGGGGGCGGAAGTGGTGGCAGACACGGCAGTAGGGGTGGCGGAAGTCACTGAGCGTGTGGCATCGGCGATGATGTGAGGGCCGGAAGCGGCTGTGGGAGTGGCCATGATGGGGGCAGAAGTGACATCATCAATCAGCGTGGGGGTGGTAGCTGCATCAGCCGCATGGCTAATGGTGTTTCCAAGGCCAGGGGAATCTTCTGGAATGTTCGAGGATTTATATTAGGTTGAGAGAAGGTGAGTCATGGCTTGAAGCCTGGAATGAGTGAGTTGTCTTCCAAGAAAAGACTGAACTGACTGGGTTTGTTTCCATTGGATTTCTTGCTTTCTTGAAAAAAAACCTGCAGATCTGACTAGAGTTAATATTTATTGCCCAGCCAATCTGAAAGATTAGTTGATACTGTCCTATCCAACAAAATAGGATGGTCCAAACATGATAATTAAAGATCGCATAGGGATTAGAAATAAACTGATAAATTAATGGTAGCAGCCACCAGTAATCCTGTCATATAATGCTTACTTACCAATAACCCTCTCATAATTGCTTTGTTCAAGTTTCACAAGAACCACATAGCTCCAAAGAACAGGTGCGAGAAACCATCCTCAGCATCAAAGTAGCATTTAGTATAGACAGCACCTTCCAAACTCACAGCCACTTCCAACTTGAAGGACAAGGGCAGAACAGATATGGGCAGGACCATCAACTGCAAGTTCACCTCCAAGCCAGTCACCCTCCTGACTTGGGAATATATCACTGTTTCTTCAGTGATACCAGGTCAAACTCCTGGAATTTCCTCCCAAAGGGCATTGTTGGTCTACCAACAGCATATGGACTGCAATGGTTCAAGAAGGTAACTTCCTGAAGAAGGGCTTATGCCTGAAATGTCGATTCTCCTGCTCCTCAGATGCTGCCTGGAATGCTGCGCTTTTCTAGCACCACACTTTTCAATTTCAAGAAGGTAACTCACAACCACTTTCTCAACAGCAACTCGGGATGGGCAATAAATATACTGGAGAAGAAGTTCATTAAAACAGAAACCAATGGGCGACAGCGTTTCAAGAGAAAAATGTCCATTGGTTGGAATCATTCATTCCTGCTGCTCCCATACTTCCAGGGTCACCAAAGATTAGAAACTGAACTGGACCATCAAGAGCAGAGCAGTAAATGGCTAGCAGCATGTGACCAGCCCCCAGACACCACTGTTTTTGCATCATCTTAAGTCAGACTAAGTTCAAGTGTGGGACAGGATACACATCATTTTAAGAAATTCAATTTAAAAGAAACTCAACATTACCCAGAACAAATTCAGTCACCTGATCAGGGCTTCTGCTCTTGTAGTCAATATTCATTACCTCTCGTACGAATGCACAACATATTGTGGCAATGCTGCTTCTTTAACAAGCATGTGTTGCCCTTGGTTTCTTTCAAAAGTGTTGCAAGAGGCAGAGTTGCCAAAATGGTAAAAATAAGGACTGCAGATGCTGGAAACCAGAGTCTAAATTAGAGTAGTGCTGGAAAAGCACTGCAGGTCAGGCAGCATCCGAGGTGCAGGAAAATTGATGTTTTGGGCAAAAGCCCTTCATCAGGAATAGAGCTATACATTTTCCTGCTCCTCGGATGCTGCCTGACCTGCTGTGCTTTTCCAGCACCACTCTGATATAGAGTTGCCAAAATGGCTGGGTTCATCTACTTGAAGCAGCTTTTAGGTTTAAAAAAAGCACTTGTACAATGAAGGGAATGGCCAGTTCTCGCAGCTCAACTTTCCTCTGTGAACAGGCTGGGGCTGTTTTCCCTGGAGGTTCGGAGGCTGAGGGGTGGCCTTATAGAGGCTTACAAAATTATGAGGGGCATGGATAGGGTAAATAGGCAAAGTCTTTTTCCTGGGGTCAGGGAGTAGATTGGGTTGGGATATCTGGTCGGCATGGACGGGTTGGACCGAAGGGTCTGTTTCCGTGCTGTACATCTCTATGACTCTATTGTTAGGTTTGATTTTAGCGAGCAGTCAGTTTTCAAGCTGCTGAACCAAAAGAAATGTTTTGAAGGGGTCCGGTCTTATCTATAACAGTATATACTACAGTCAATCTTCAACATTCTTTACAATTCACCAAGAGCATTTACTAAGCAACTCCCTCTCCTGCAACCAGTTCCAAAAAACAGCAAAAGCACGTATACCCAACTGAAGGAGGTGAGCAGCACTTTTTTTTAAACACCACTATCTCCAAGTCTCTCACTGTACAGATTTAAACACTTCCTGCTATTCTTTCATGGAATAAAAACCTTGAATTCTTTAACTATCAAGGGCATGGTCAGTACTACCTTAAGGGAATGAGGATAGGAATTACATATAGCTTTGTCATTACTGCATATACCCAGACAACAGGTTAAAAATAGTATTTTTGTTAGAAAGGTAGCTTAAAAGTGTGACAAAGCAATTCTCAGTTTGTCATGTATGAAGAAACATGTTAGGCAAATGAATTTTCATGTTTGGTTTAAAGAAGAACTGGTCGTTCCTTTTTTTTTTGCTCATAGTCTTCATGTTCCAGTTGCCCCTTGCACATGCGTCTCACTTTCCACTTCTCTAACTTTGTTTCTGCATTTTTATATTGTCATCACCTTTCTTTTTGGATGCAACCAGTGATTGTTGTGTATGGAGCAGAAGGGTAAAAGAATTGCTTAAAACTGCAGGTCGTTGATGGTGACTGCAATAAATTTGGCTCAAGTCATCACTTATTACGTTCAAATCACAACCGCATTTACTCACTTTCCTTGCTCTTTCAGTTCTTTTCATGACCTGTTGCATAACTGATTCTCCCTCCCATTAGCTCCACTCACCACTTTGCCATCTATTCACTCCCCATCTCTTCTACATAACCAAGGCAGAGTTCAACAAGAGACTCTGTATTGATAGTAACAAAGGCAGCCAGGTGGACCTCAGAGCGTGAATTCCTGATTGGACTAGATTAACAGCCTCAGTCAGGAAGCCCTGTCTGACAGATATAAACAGGAGTGTCAGAGGTTCTGTTCACTCTGTGAACTGGCTCTGAGGAAGACAGGTCATTGTCAAGGACTTTCCACGTGTAAATTAAGTATGAGTTGGTGACAGAATACCGGCCTCTGTGGTGTTATTTCAGATTCCACTTTTTCTACTTCTCCTCCACTTCCTCGTTGCCATTTACTTATTGCTGAAAAAAGACAATTTTGTCAAAGCTTTGCACCTTATCGGACAATTTGCGAAAAAATTACCATTTAAGGGGAAAACACTAACAAATTTAAGAGCAGCATGGTGGGTCAGTAGTTAGCACTGCTACCTCAAAGCACTAGGCTCCCGAGTTCAATTCCAGCCTCAGATGAAAGATTGGTGAAGGCAGAGTAGTAGACATAATTTACTTGGACTACAGTAAAGCCTTTGACAAGATTCCATGATAGATTAATTAGTAACGTTAAGTCACATGGGATTCAGGGTGAGCTTGCCAACTGGATACAACAGCAGGAGACAGGGAGGTGGTAGAGGGTTGCTTTTCAACAGAGATTGGTTCTGGGTTCTCTTTTGTTTGTCATTTATACAAATCATTTAGATGAGAATATAGAAGGCATGGTTAGTAAGTTTGCAGATGACACCAAAATTGATCGCAAAAAGAAAACTTTCACTGTCTATTAAGTTTACAAAGGGATCTTGATCAAATGGGTCAATGGGATGAAAAGTGGCAGGTGGAGTTCAATTTGCATCAATGCAAGGCATTGCATTTTGGTTCATCAATAGGGCAGGACTTACACAATTAATGATAGGGCCTTAGATAGTGTTGTAGAACAGAGGGACCTAGGGGTTCAGGTATATTATTCTTAGATGTTTGTATCAGATATAGACGGGGTCATTAAAAAGTGTTTAGTACACTTGCATTCATTGCTTAGTCCTTTTGAGTACAGGAGTTAGGAAATCATTTTGATGTTATACAAAATATCGATGAGGCCTGTTCTGGTTGCCAGTTACCAGAAGGATATTATTAAGCTGGAAAGGTTCACCAGGATGTTGCTAGATATTGGGGTGGCACAATGGCTCAATGGTTAGCACTGATGCCTCACAGCGGCAGGGATGCGGGTTCGATTCCCACCTCAGGTGACCGTGTGGAGTTTGCACATTCTCCCCGTGTCTGCGTGGGTTAAAAAAGTGGACGGCACGGTGGCACAGTGGTTAGCACTGCTGCCTCATAGCGCCAGAGACCCGGGTTCAATTCCCGCCTCAGGCGACTGACTGTGTGGAGTTTGCACATTCTCCCCGTGTCTGCGTGGGTTTCCTCCGGGTGCTCCGGTTTCCTCCCACAGTCCAAAGATGTGCAGGTCAGGTGAATTGGCCATGCTAAAATTGCCCGTAGTGTTAGGTAGGGGGTAAATGTGGGGGTATGGGTGGGTTGCGCTTCGGCGGGGCGGTGTGGACTTGTTGGGCCGAAGGGCCTGTTTCCACACTGTAAGTAATCTAATCTAATCTAATATGTAAGGTTTGAGTTATAAAGGAAGTCTGGATCAGCTTGGACTCTCCTCACTGAAGCACAGGAGGTTGAGCGGTTAAAGAATTTTATTAAAACCATGCTGGATAAGAATATTCTTAATAGTTGATGTCTTTTCCCTAGGATGGGGGATTTCAAGTCATAGAGTCATAGAGATGTACAGCATGGAAACAGACCCTTCGGACCAACCCGTCCATGCCGACCAGATATCCCAACCCAATCTAGTCCCACCTGCCAGCACTCGGCCCATATCCCTCCAAATCCTTCCGATTCATATACCCAGTCAAATGCCTCTTAAATGTTGCAACTGTACCAGCCTCCACCACTTCCACTGGCAGCTCATTCCATACATGTACCACCCTCTGCGTGAAAATGTTGCTCCTTAGGTCTCTTTTATATCTTTGCCCTCTCACCCTAACCTATGCCCTCTAGTTCTGGACTCCCCCACCCCAGGGAAAAGACTTTGTCTATTCCATGACCCTCATAATTTTGTAAACCTCTATAAGGTCACCTCTCAGCCTCCGATGCTCCAGGGAAAACAGCCCCAGCCTGTTCAGCCTCTCCCTGGAGCTCAGATCCTCTAACCCTGGCAACATCCTTGTTAATCTTTTCTGAACCCTTTCAAGTTTCACAACATCTTTCCGATAGGAAGGAGACCAGAATTGCACGTAATATTCCAACAGTGGCCTAACCAATGTCCTGTACAGCCGCAACATGACCTCCCGACTCCTGTACTCAATACTCTGACCAATAAAGGAAAGCATACCAAACGCCTTCTTCACTATCCTATCTACTTGCGATTTCACTTTCAAGGACCTATGAACCTGCACTCCAAGGTCTCTTTGTTCAGTAACACTCCCTAGGACCTTACCATTAAGTCTATAAGGTACACTGCAGAAGTTCACCAAGATTCTTTAGACAGCACCTTCTAAACCCACCACCATTACAATTAGAAGAACAAAGGTGGTAAAATACACAGAAACATTACTTCCTGAAAATTCTCCAAAACATGCACAACCAGACTTGGAAATATATCACCATTCCTTCAGTGTCATTGTGTCAACAGCCTGGAACTCCCTCCTTAAAGCCACTGTGGGTGTATGTACACTAAATAGATTGCAGCTGTTCAAGAAGGCAGTTCATCACAACTTACACAAAGAAAACTGGAATGGGCAATCAATGCTGGCCAGGTTAGCAATAGCCACATCCCATGAGAGAACAAAACAAAATGTTATACAAGGAAATGATCAGAGATAGCCTTAACTGTGATTGACACAAGTAGCAATGGGCTGTGAGCAGCCAAGGTCAGGGATATGGCCATGAATTTAGGTTGGGTACATTTATGGAGTGAGAAATTAAAAGATGAAGAAGAGCAGTAAAATCAGGAAGAATTGAAAGAGGAAGTTGAAAATCACCATGGATGGGAAGTCAGGTAGCTTGTATGCCCAAAGGCAAAAGTGAAGGTATCTCAGTGAGAAAACGTTTTAGCTTGGATGAGCAGTGGAGAACTAGAATTTTAAATATGACATAAGAACAAATAGTTAGCTATAGAGTGTCTAGAAAAGTAGATAGGTGCTTTGTACGTGCATCAACATTCACAAACCATGCTATATCTGACTTGAGAGTTGTTGATGATAACTAACTGTGAAAGTATTCCATTCACCCGCAACACCACACTTAAACTTACATTTCTACATATAGTACTGTGGAATAATCAAATTCAATTCACAGTGGGCACCTTGCAAGTCAAGAAAAATAACTTGATTAACATTACAACATTGACCTCTAAATATGATTAAGTAGGAATACAGTTCATGTCTAGATTTTTATGCCCATCCTACCCCACTTACCTCTTTGAAAAGCATAAATACTATCCTTGTATTGGCAGGTGAGGGCAATGACAGTCCAGTCCATGCTTTTTGTTTGGTTGCTAGAATTCTGCTGCTCTGCAGCCAAATTCTCACCATGTTGTCTGTCCACTTTGTTTGCCATTCCTTTATTTAGATCTCTTCAACTTATGCCATTTGGTTGGTTTTCAGAAACGTCACGTTGCTGCCAAGAAACAAAGTAACTTTATCATTATTTGTTGACTTGAGGCAATGTGTAGTACAAAAATTCCCAAAATCTTTTAGGTTGAAGGACCTTTCCCCACATGGAGTAAAGGACTGTAGGGCTGCTCTTTCAATAAAGAGACACGACTGGTGGTTTAACCTGAGGGTCACCATGTCTCAAACAAGGTGGTGAAAGTGGGACCTTAGCAGATACAGGAAGTGAACACACATTGTTGGCATCACTCTGCATTACAAATCAGCTGTCCAGCCAACTGAGATAATCGACCCAAAACTGAGATGAAGTAGTACCCCCTCATAAACACTCCATTTAAATTTTAATCCCATATAATACCTTCAAATGGAAGTGCTGCATTCTGATTGCTTTATTAATACTATTCAGAAAAACTGGTACGTGTGTACAGATATGGACTGCACAATAGCTCAGTGGTTAGCACTGCTGCCTCACAGCACTTGGACCTGGGTTCGATTCCAGCGACTGTCTGTGTGGAGTTTGCACACTGTCTGCATGGGTTTCCTCCGGGTGCTCCAGTTTCCTCCCACAGTCCAAAGATGTGTAGGTTAAATGAATTGGCCATGCTAAATTGTTCCATAGTGTTCAGGGATGTTTAGGCTCAGTTCATTAGTCAGGGGGAATGTAGACTAACAGAGGAATGGGTCTGGGTTGGATACTCTTCGGAGGGTCGGTATTGGCTTGTTGGGCCAAATGGCCTGTTTCCACACTGTAGGGATTACTATTACTATGACTATGATATCAGTGAGTTAAGTGTGCAAGGTTATTCCGGCATGTTACCCTGCTCGAAGAGGCAGCCAACTTACATTGACCTGCAAATGCAGCAACTGTTCCCTGTTCCCACCCCTCAGCTCACAAAATCCCTAAAAGCCTACACTGGTTCCAGACCCACAGCAATGTGGTTGACTCTTAACTGCCCTCTGGACAATTAGAGATGAGCAATAAATGCAGAACACTGCAGAACACCCACTGAAGCAAAAGGTGCAAATAAAGCATGACAAGTTTTCCTGGACACTTTTGATTACAACTGTGGATAAAGATCACAGAGAGTGCTCTCAGATGCACTGAATTTAATATAATAGTCTATTATACTAGACGAGTCACCTCCAATGGTAGCTGAATCAACAATAGTACAATTTTAAAGTGAAATAACTGAAATCCCTTTGTCTACTTCCCTCATATTCTACATTAAAATAAACAAAATTGGATTGAAGAAAGAAGTCACCTGTTTTTCTCCCATGTATCAGAATGAAAAGTTAAGTTAGAAATCTCACAGATGGATGTCATAAGTCTTGTGCCATTCTAGCTGTCAACAAACCACAAGTGGAGACAAGTAGTTGGCTTCAAAACTATTATCTTTGAAACTTGAACATCAGCATTAAAGGCATACTCTTTCTCAGATCATGAAGATCTCAAGTTCAATTACTACCTGTTATATACTTCTCAATTATGATATTGTGAAAAATACCATCAGGACCTTTGGTTAAAAAAAGGACTTTATGTTAACATTTTAACAGGTGCACACATCTATACTAAATAGAAACAGGAAATGCTGAAAATACTGAGCAGCAACATCAGTGGAATCAGAAACAGAGTTTCAGAATTCATAGCCATGATCTTCCAGGATCCTTGGAAGACACAAAGCATGGATTATGAAGGAACTGCCAACATTGTTTCATTTCCAGTGGGTAATCACCCTGCATCCAGAACTCATCACAGATGATTTGCCCATACTTATTTGGAATGTCACCCAGATAATGATAGAAGAAATTAAATATGATTTCCCCCCTCGTACATCCATGCAAATTTGATCCAATCTTGTCACTGTTTTCCAAGTGCTCTAATATTAAATCTTTTATAATGGAGCCTGGCATTTCCCTACTACTAACACCAGACTGAAGGTCTATCATCTGTTTACCATCACTTTTTTTTTACAATAAAAAGTGGGATTACAATAGACACTCTCCGATGTACAAGAGCTGTTACAAAGTTTAATTAAACTTGAAAAATGACCCACCAAAAGATAACAGAGGAGCAAGGTGATAATGAGAGGAAAGATTGTATAATAGTCTTTATCAGAGGGACAAAGTATTTGACAAACTAACAGGTTAAAATGCAGACAAGCTACCAGCACCTGATCGCCTGCATCAAAGAAAGTGGCTGCAGAGATGGTGGAGGAATTAATCAAAACATTTAGAATTCACAGAGGATTCTAGAAGATTGGAAAACTACTAATGTGACACTCCTGTTCAAGAAGGGTGGGAGATAGAAAGCAGAAAACCATCGGCCAGTCAGCCTACTATCTGACATCAGTTCCAAAGAAGACTCGCACTGGACTCCACGCAGGAGTCTGTTTCGCAAACCTGCTGAAATTTCTCTAGCATTTCAGTTTATTTCAGATTTTGAGTATTGTAGTATTTTGCTTTATTTAAAGACGTTGTTGGGAAAATGCTAGATTCCATTATTTAGGAAATAATGGCAGGGCATTTGTGAAAGCTTAATACAATCAAAAAGAATCAATATGGTCTTGTGAAAGGCAAATCACATTTGACAATTTTTTTAGTGCTCTTTGAGTATGTAACAAGCCAAGTTTATAAAGAGGAAAAGGTGGATGTAGTGTACTTGGATTTTCAGAAGGCATTCAGGAATGTTATTTCACAAGATAGGAGCTTACGTATTGAGGTAATGTTATTAACATAGATTAACAGTTCATTAAAACACAGATACAGAGTTGGAATTAATGGGTCTTTTTCAGATTGAAAAGACATAACCTGTAAAATGCCACAAGGACTGGTCTGGTCTACCATCCACTCTTTAAAGAGGAAGTGTGTTGACATCTATGCTGAGCTAGCACAAAAAGAGGAATTGGGGCCTGGGCCAGCTCAGCCATGATCTGGTTTGCCCTATCATTCATCATTAGGGACCAAATGGCCGACTTCTGGTCCCTTTTGATTATGTTCCTGTGCCAGATTTCCTGCTGAGGAAATGACAGGATGTCTCCACAATTAAAAGCCTGTCAAATCTTTGTAGGTAGCTTTACCACTGCCCATAAAATCCAATTTGCTTCTCGCTCCAAAGAAGAAACTTGACCTGTGAAATATCTCCAGAATGTTTTCTTTTCAGAATTGCAATACTTTGCTTCAGTCTACTTTCATGACTTTTTAAAAAATTATTCCCAATGATGAAGTTACTGAATGTTATTTTACCTCCAAAGAGCAAATAATAAATGATTTATTAGTTTTTCTGATCATAATGATACCATTACCCATGTGATGGAAAGCCCTTTAATCTGTGCCTGTAAAGAAAGGGATAAGAATTGAAAACTTTTAGAAGCAGAATGCTGCTTAGGCAGTCAGCTAATGGGCATCTTAATGTAGCTAAGTCAGCAACATTCCTTGATGCAGCAAGATGTATGTTATCCATTGATGCACAAGAAACTAGCCATGGTAATTATGGCATTAAAGATCTTGGATTCCTCAATACAACTCGCGACTATGCACAAATATTATGGTCACAGGCACATCAATGTCACAAATGGTATTAAGCCATTAAGTTACAGAGTGGCATGCTTTCCATTGAGTATCATGGTTTAAGAGATCAGAGCCAAGGTGGAGATCTTTACACCCTCAGGCTGCGTACTATGGTACAGCAATGATATCAAGAGTACATTTCTTAAAGGCGTATTGACATACTGTATTGCATACTGACAATGAGATATAACAACTGTTCCAGGTTCAAGTCTCACTCCAGGATTTAGGACAGTATGAGTCCTCAGAAAACGTCTCACCTTCATCCCAATACACCCCCGGGTCAACGAGTTCTGTAACATCTGCAATATTGAACTTTTCTTACCCCACCTCCACGCTTACCTTTTCAATGGTGACTCCCACCAACCCTCTGAAGACCCCTTTCTCCTGCCTCCAACATACTCCTTCCTCTTGAACACCCCGTGCTGATCTCTTACCCTCTTTCGACTTCTTTATCTCCAAATGCCGTTGCAACATTGACCACCTCAACTTGTCCACCCGCCACTCCAACCCCAACCTCACCATCAAACCAGCTGATGGTAGGGGTGCAAAGTTAAAGTTACATTGACCTCTACCTCGCCGATGCCAGACACCACTCAATGACACCTCCTCCTACCGCCCCAACACTTCCCAGCATTTTCCAAGCGAGAAGAAACTTGTGAAGCTATGCAAAATAAACAGTTAGATGACAAAGAACTGCAAAGCAGAGATCTTATGCATTGCCTAGGAGCTAAGAGTTGAGAGGAGTTAGTCTGTATCAATCAAGATGTGGAGGTATTGGAATGGGGTGGACAAAATCTAAAATACCACATGACACAGGAATATAGTCCAACAGGTTTATTTGAAACTGCAAGCTTTTAGAGCCCTTGCTCCTTCCTCAGAAAGAATACATCAAACACAGAATGTATAAGTAAAAGATCAAAGGCTCATACAACTTTTGCGAATCTTTTGAAAAAACCTGGATGGCTATTAAGTCTTTAATCAGTTAGAATGGAGATACAGATTTCATTTCATTAATATGTAAATCCCAGAATTTCTTTCAAGTCACTGACCCCATGATAACTCCAGATATTATCAGAATAAAGGTGACACTCAGGTCAGACAATGTATTTTAGGTGTAAGGCCATGTTTCAAGTTGTTCGTATCTGTCAGACTGGTTTTATGACTGACTGTGTACATATTGTGCGCTTTTTGAACAAAATAGAATGTATCTGCAAATACAAAGCTGCAAATGCAAATTCACTCCATATATGTCAGTGTGTTGGGGGGCATGCATGTTTGTGTGAGGAAGAGGGAGGGAGTGCATGTGCATGTATGCGCGTGTGCGAGACAGAGGGGGAGTTTTGTGAGTGCTTTTGAAAGAGAGACAGTGTGCACTTCAAAAGAAGTGTGAATGAGTGTGAGGAGGTATGTGTGTGTGAGAGCATACCTGAATGTGTGCAAAAGTGTATGTGCTCAAGAGAGTGCATGCACAAGTGCAAGTAAGTATATGCCTGTGAAACCGTGTGAGTGCAAGTGTGTATATGTGTGTGTGTAGTGTAGTGGGGTCATCTGCAGTGTGATATGAATTCACGATCCCGGTCGAGTCCATCCTCATGGGATCGAACATGGCTATCAGCCTCTGTTCGTCAACTCTACACTGTTGCGTGTCCTGAAGTCCGCCTTAGAGGACATTTATCCAAAGCTTTGAGGCTGATTGTCCTTGACTGCTGAAGTGTTCCCCCACTGGAATGGATAACCCCTGTCTGGTAATTATTGCAAGGCGTCCATTCATCTGTCGTCATACCATCTGCTTGGTTTCGCCAATATACCATGCCTCGGGGAATCCTTGCCTGCAGCGAATGAGATAGAAATGTTGGCTGAGTCACATGAGTACCTGCCATGCATGTGGTGGGTGGTGTTCACACGCCTAATGGTAGTATCATGTCTATGCTTTGATATGTCTTGCACTGGTTGCCATGACAGGATTGTATGGTGTTGTGATTAATGTTGTCTTTAAGGTATATTGGTAAAACCAAACAAACGCTACGATAACGGATGAATGGACTTTGTACAACAATTTAACTGATTAAAGGCTTAACAGCCATCTAGATTTGTTCAACACATTTGCATAAGTTGTATGACTCTTTGACCTTGTACTTATAAAATTAGCTTAGATAATTAGATTACTTACAGTGTGGAAACAGGCCCTTCGGAATGTCGGTGTGGACTTGTTGGGCCGAAGAGCAACCCACCCAGACCCACTCTCCTACATTTACCCCTTCACCTAACACTACAGGCAATTTAGCATGGCCAATTCACCTAACCTGCACATTTTTGGACTGTGGAAGGAAACCGGAGCACCCAGAGGAAACCCAGGCAGACACGGGAAAAATGTGCAAACTCCACACAGACAGTTGCCTGAGGTGGGAATTGAACCCAGGTCTCTGGCGCTGTGAGGCAGCATTGCTAACCACTGTGCCACCCGTGCTGCCCTGTGTCCGATGTATCCTCTCTCACTAGCTGTCTGAGAAGGAGTGGGAGCTCCAAAAGCTTGCGGTTTAAAATAAACCTGTTGGACCTAAATCTGGTGTTGTGATTTTTGACTGTCTCAATCAAGTAAGATGTCTCAATCAATGAAGTAGGATGGTTGGCATGTTCATTACTTTCATGTTAATGTGAGCTAAGATACAATGATCATAGTTATGTACACCTTACTGTGATATAAAACTTCTTTACAATTCAAACCATGCTTAGCCTCATCCAATCTTAAACTTGGTCAACTGCTGGAGAGGTTGATGAATAATATATGCTAGAAAAGCTCAGATATCAATTTTGGATTATGAGAAGGTCTTATCACTACACTTTTGAGTCGAGCTATTTTATAAAGTAGATGTAAGGCAGTGTGGGATAATTCACATTAAAAAAAACCTTTACAGGTGAGAGAGAGCGAGGCCAGTAAACAAAAAATGGCTTTGACAGCTGATTTGTATTCATTAAAATTTAATTAGCTCCTGAAGGGTGACTACTATTGATTCCTACAACAACAGGATGGGATTGGAAACCAAACTGACTTTCTGCTCCAGATTATTAGTCAATTACCCTGTTAATCAAGAACAGTCACAGTTACATTGCAAATTTGCTTCTCCACAACCCCAATATAACTTCCTCCTTTTCAGTTTCACACAGGACAATGAATGGAAGAATGTCAAGCCTAGAACAATGGAGGCAAATAATGACACTCATTCATTCATCACCGCCTTGGTACAACTCACCATCTTTATCCTTCAGCTGAGTTTTTTTCTTCCAGTACAGTTACCTGGCTGAGAAAGGCAAAACAAGAGCCCATCTTGGTCCCTGGATTAAATTTTCAGTCCAAGACCTGCTCCAGCTGCAAATCTCCCAGGTGAAATTCAATAGTGGCAAACTGAATAATGCTACCACGTATAGTTATCATAAAGATTGAATTTTATTTTATATTAGCCTTCAAAACAGATCTATCCTTCAATGATACAAGTCATTCTTATAATTCTTGTATTCAGCAGTGAAACAAGTTATTGTTATTGTCACCCAACTGTCACTTGCATAATTCTATTGGTAAAAGGTTGAATTAAATTATCTTAATTCACAGGATGTGACTGTGGATGGCAAGATCAGCATTTGATATGTCCTTCTTTAATTACCCACAAAGGGGATGGCAAGCTGTATTCCTAAATTGCTGCTGTCCATACGGTGAAGACACTCCCAGAGTGCAGTTAAGAATGGAGTTGCAGTATTTTGTCCAAATGTAAAGGAACAATGACACATTTCCAAATCTTGGAGAGAATTTTGAAGGTGACAGTTTCATCCATATGGATGAAACTGTCACCATGCTCTTCCAGATAATAGTCTATGGATTTAGTAGTTGCTCAGCATATCTTAAAGATAGCACACACTGCAGTCATAATTACCAGAAAAAATATGGGGCGGCATGGTGGTACAGTGGTTAGCACTACTGCCTCACAGCGCCAGAGACCCAGGTTCAATTCCCACCTCAGGCAAGTGTCTGTGTGGAGTCTGCACATTCTCCCCGAGTCTGCGTGGGTTTCCTCCGGGTGCTTCGGTTTCCTCCCACAGTCCAAAGATGTGCAGGTCAGGTGAATTGGCCATGCTAAATTGCCCGTAGTGTTAGGTAAGGGGTTAATGTATGGTGGGTTGCGCTTCGGCGGGGCAGTGTGGACTTGTTGGGCCGAAGGGCCTGTTTCCCCACTGTAAGTAATCTAATCTAAAAGGGAATTAATCTTTAAGGTGGTGAATGGGATACCAATCAAGTGGATGCTTAGTCTCAAGAGATCAATTTTTTTTTAAAGAGTTGTTCTCACAAAGGTAACAAGAGAGCATTCCATCACATTTCAGGCAATTGTCTTGCATTTGATGGAGTGGCTTGCGCAGTCAGGTCCTCAGTAATGCACAGCAGAATACTGAGTCTCTGACTTATTTTTGAAGTCACAATATCACAAACATTCAGTGAGATTACTGCTTAACACTTAAATTTTGGAAATTGATGCGATTTGGTTCAAGGGAGGTCATGCTTTTCTGGCCTGTTACAAAAGGGATTTAAGAGAGAGAGCCAAAGACTAAAAGACCTACAATTTAAAATTTAGAGACATTAATTAGGTACACAGGCAGGCAATTCGACAACTTTTAAACTGTTTTGCCCTAAATAGGGAAGTGGTAGCATAGTGGTAATGTCACTGTACGACCAACCTGGAACACAGGCCAACCTTGTGAGTTCAAATCCCAGCATAGTAGACAGTGAAGCTGAAATTCAATAAAATCTGGAACAGGGAGCCACTGTGTAATCATTGAGGAGAAAGTGAGGTCTGCAGATGCTGGAGATCAGAGCTGAAAATGTGTTGCTGGAAAAGCGCAGCAGGTCAGGCAGCATCCTGAAGAAGGGCTTATGCCCAAAACATCGATTCTCCTGTTCCCTGGATGCTGCCTGACCTGCTACGCTTTTTCAGCACTGTGTAACAATTGTCAACTATCACACCACTTCAGCTAGACATTTCAGACTTTATCTGTGGTCAAGGACAGGGTGGTGTGACTGTGGAGAAGCAAGTATGGGGATCGATAAGGTACCAATGAAGGAGATTCAGGCCTTGCAAACTCAACAGTTTCATGTTCTGCAATTTGAGTGGTTAAGAAGGAAGGTGAATAAACTGATCACAGTCCCATACAGAAAGGAAATACAGATGAACCTCGATTATCCGAAAATCGGATTATTCGAAGGAGATCTCGAGATCCCAATAGAAACATTACATCAAAAATGTGTTTCCAATACCAATCGCGTCTTTTGTTTACAGTGATTAAAAGTGATCTCGGCTTACTGAAATGCTGCCAAGAACAGTCCTGGACAACGATGGGAGCCCAGGCACCATCTCCAAATGACTGACCTCCCGATCTCCCTCTCTCCCCCCCAACACTTTCCCTGGAGTTCTACACAGGAGTGTAACCTAAATCCCCCCTTCCTCAGATAATTTCTCTAACATTGTCCTGTACAGATAAAGGTGCAACCTGTCAAAAGGTTGCAGTAAACATTTGTGTGTGTATGTGCACGCACACGCTATTTGGAGACTCACCCCCAAAAGGCAGCAGGAGCAGTAGCATCTTGTGTCGGA
>NC_057726.1:66475428-66488838 GCF_004010195.1 Chiloscyllium plagiosum | reverse complement strand
CAGGGGCGGGGGTGGGGGCGATGTTGGACTGGGTTGGGGGGGCAGACAGGGACAGGGTGGGGGCAGGTGGGGTGGTGGGGGCTCATGTGCAGTGTGCTGCTGCCTAGTCTCCTGAGCAGGGACCGCACTTAACAGAAAATTCCAAGCCCCAGAGGAAAGGCATTAAATCAATTAACTGAATAATCAATTATCTGAACAAAATAGTGCCCGCCCACCTCATTTGGATAATCGAGATTCCTCTGTACAATGTAATTGAAGAAGGATTATGGGTCAGTACAATTCGGGGGATAGATACAATTGCCTGCAGCTAAGAGCATGATTCCCAAAGGCTGAGGGGCCTGTTGAGCAACAAAGATAACACCAAGAAAGAGGCTGTGTGGAATGAAGAATAGCTAGGTACTAAATTTGAAGGCAGTACCACAGAAGTAAGAGCCTCTATATTACTCTATATTGTAGTAAACAAGGAAATGAAGTCCATTTCAAAGTAAATTGTATCAGTCTTCACAACAGAAGAGGCATAAAGCATCCTAAAAATAGTAGAAACCCAAAGGGAAGAACTTGAAATACTCCCTAGCAAAAAAAAAAGTAGAGCAAAACGATGAGATTAAAAGCTGACAAGTACCTTGGACTATTTAGGTCTGAAAGGAAGGCTTTGCAGAGACAGTGATGCATTGTTGTAATCTTCCAAAATGTCCTGGATTCTGGAAAGGTCCAAGATAATTTGACAATTGCACAAGACAAATGTACATCAAAAAATGGAAACAGAAAGCAGGAAACTATAGGTCACTTAGTCTAGTATCTGACATTGGAAAACATTAGATTCCATTAACAGAAGGGAGTAGCATATCATTCAGAAAAATTATAATACAATCAACAGAGTAAACATGATTTTGTCAAAAGGAAATTATGTTTGACTACTTTATTATAATTGATCATTTTTGATTTTATAGATGATTTGGTCTGTGCATAATTCTAAACAGCACTTGGTAAAGTACTACATAGAGTCATAGAGATGCTCAGCACGGAAACCAACCCTTCAGTCTAACTCGTCCAAGCCGACCAGTCCAATTTGCCAGCACCTGGCCCACATCCCTTTAAACCTTTACTGGATAGATATACCCATCCAGATGCCTTTTTAAATGTTGTGATAGTAGCAGCCTCCACCACTTCGTCTGGCAGCTCATTCCATACACGCACCACCCTCTGCATGAAAATGTTGCCTGTAAGTCCCTTTTGTGTGAAAACGTTGCCCCTTAGGTCCCTTTTACATCTTTCCCCTCTCACCCTAAACCTATGCCCCCTAGTTCAGGACTCCCTCACCCTAGGCAAAAGACTTTGTCTATTTATCCTATCCATGCCCCACATGATTTTATAAACCTCTATGAGGTCAACACTCAGCCGTTGACATTTTAGGCAAAACAGGCCCAGCCTATTCAGCCTCCCCCTATTGCTCAAATCCTCCAACCCTGGCAGCATTCTTGTAGATCTTTTCTGAACCTTTTCAAGTTTCACAACATCCTTTCTTTTGGAGGGAGACCAGAATTGCACACAATATTCCAAAAGCGGCCTAACCAATGTCCTGCACAGCCGCAGCATGACCTCCTAACTTCTATACTCAATGCTCTGACCAATAAAGGAAAGCATACCAAACACCTTCTTCACTATCCTATCGACCTGAGACTTCACTTTCAAAGAATTATGAACCTGCACTCTAAGGTCTCTTTGTTCAGCAATACTCCCCAAGACCTTACCATTAAGTGTATAGATCCTACACTGATTTGCCTTTCCAAAATGGAGCACCTCACACTTATCCATATTAAACTCCATCGGCCATTCCTTGGCCCATTGACCCATTTGATCAAGACCCTGTTGTACTGTAAGGTAATCTTCTTTGCTGTCCACTACACCTCCAATTTTGGTGTCATCTACAAACTTACTAACTATACCTCCTATGTTCACATCCAAAGCACTCATATGAATTACAAAAAGCAGTGGACCCAGCACCAATCCTTTTGGCACACCACTGGTCACAGGTCTCTAGTCTGAAAAACAACCCTCCACCACCACCATCTGTCATCTACGAGTGAGCCAGTTCTGTATCCAAATGGCTAGTTCTTCCTGTATTTCATGAGATCTAACCTTGCTAATCAGTTTACCATGAGGAACCATGTCGAACACCTTATTGAAGTCCACATAAATCATGTCCACTGGTCTGCTCTCATCAATCCTCTTTGCTACTTCAAAAACCTCAATCAAGTTAATAAGACATGATCTCCCACGCACAAAGTCATGCTGACTGTCCCTAATGAGTCCTTGCCTATCCAAATACATGTATATCCTGCCCTCAGGATTCCCTCCAAAAACCAGCCCACCACCGATGTCAGGCTCATCTGTCTATAGTTCCCTGGCTTTTCCTTACCACTTTTCTTATGTAGTGGCACCACATTAGCCAACCTCCAGTCTTCCGGCACTTCACCTATAACTATTGATGATACAAATATCTTAGCAAGAGGCCCAGCAATCACTTCTCTAACTTCCCACACAGTTCTCAGACACACCTGATCAGGTCCTGGGAATTTATCAACCTTTATGCATTTCAAGACATCCAACACCTCCTCCTCTGTAATATCTACATTTTTCAAGATGTCACCATCTATTTCCCCACATTCTATATCTTCCATGACCTATTCCACAGTAAACACTGATGTAAAATACTCATTTGGTATCTCCCCCACCTCTTGCAGTTCCACACAAAGGGTGCTTTACAGATCTTTGAGGGTTCCTATTCTCTCCCTAGTTACTCTTTTGATCTTAATGTATTTATGTCGTCAGTTCATGGAATGCCCTGCCAGTAGCAGTGGTGGACTCTCCCTCATTATGGGCATTTAAGCGGGCATTGGATAGGCATATGGAGGATAGTGGGCTAATGTAGGTTAGGTGGGCTTGGATCGGCGCAACATCGAGGGCCAAAGGGCCTGTACTGCGCTGTATTCTTCTATGTTCTATGTTCTATATAATCCCTTTGGATTCTTCTTAACCCTATTTTCCAAAACTATCTCATGTCCCCTTTTTGCCCTCCTGATTTCCCTCTTAAGTATACTCCTACTGCCTTTGTACTCTAAGGATTCACTCTGTCTCTGCTGTCTATACCTGACAAAGGCTTCCTTCTTTTTCTTGACCAAAACCACAATTTCACTGGTCATCCAGCACTGTCTACACCTACCAGACTTGCCTTTCACCCTAACAGGAATATACTATCTCTGGATTCACATTACCTCATTTTTGAAGGCTTCCCATTTTCCAGCCGTTCCTTTACCTGTGAACATCTGCCCCCAATCAACCTTTGCCAAAATTAGCCTTCCTCCAATTTAGAACTTCAACTTTTAGATCCAATCTATCTTCTTCCATCACTCTTTTAAAACATAGAATTATGGTCACTGACCCAAAAATGTTCCTTCATTGACACCTTAGTCACTTGCCCTGAATTATTCCCCAAGAGTAGGTCAGGTTTTGCACCTTCTCTAGTAGATACATCTACATACTGAATCAGAAAGAATTCTTGTACGCATTTAACAAATTCCTCTCCATCTAAACCCTTAATACTAGGGCAGTCCCAGTCTATGTTTGGAAAGTCAGTCTGGTGAAGAACCCTGAAATGTCACCTGAACCACAAGGTGTCAAGGAAGCACCAAAGTGAGATGTGCACTAAAAACTGAATTGTAATTTCTGTGTACATCTCAGACTGAACAGGATGGCACAAAAGACAGCAGTCTGGACAAGACACATATTTGTGCTTTCTCTTTCAAGAATAAAAGTATGTTTCAACCATGGTGTGTATTTGTTAGTGGGTTGGGGCACTCATACGCACTAGCCTAAGCTTGAGCTGTGAAGGTCACAGTCGAAGAACCATCCACTTGTCACCCCTGTATTGTCGGTAAAAGATTCTTTCAGATTAAATGATGGAAGTCAGACAGAAAGCCAGTTCAAAATGGAAACATGGCAAAAAAAATTTAGCTCATCTGCAAAGGAAATTGAAATCACTGCTCTGTGACCAACATTACATTAACTACTCTTCTCGAATGACTCAGAGAGTGACTTTTTTTGACTATATGCCTGTGTTGTACTATTGTTTATTGTTGCTTTTACTAAGTAATAAACTCACTTTTTCATGACCATTCTTGAGATAAAATCAGCTCCTTTAAAAGATGAATCCATTTGTATCCACAAGAGAGTTTCCTTTTTTAATTAACCTCGTTGTGACCAGCTCAGAAGATAGGTGAGTAAAGAAGGGGAGAGTCAGTTTATCCCTCATCTGGAAGCTTTATAATTGGGATCACAGCTCTGCTATCACAAATTAGCAAGCCTCACTCACAGATTGATTGTGACAATGCTAGCTAACAAAACGTTAGTAGGTAGATAAAACAAGTGGCGAATGGAATGTTGTTTTCTGTTGCAATGAGTTATGAAATACAAAAGTTGGAAAGTTTTGCTACAGTTGTACATGGCATTGATGAGACCACATTGCAACTCATCCAGTTTTGGTCTCCAACTTATGAAGGCAGCTCAGAGAAGGTTCACTTGACTACTTTCAGGGATGTGGTGGGCTACAGGTAAAGCCTCTACAGGTTGGGTACGCATCTATTGGAGTTTAGAAGAATGAGTAAATGTACAAGACCTGGAGAGGTGGGTGTGAAAAGGAAAGTTCTCCTCAAGGGATAAATATAGAATTAGAGGTCATAGTTTAAAAATAAATGGTTTTTCCAATCAATATGTAGATGAGGAGGAATTTGTCCTCTCAGAGGATCATTAGTGTTTGAAATTCTCTTTCAACAGGAGCAGTGTAGGCCAGGTCATTTATGAACTGGTTCATTTAGATTTGTGATTGTCAAAGTTGCCAAAGGTTATTGGGGAAGTGGACAACAAATTGAGATTAAAGCTATAATCAGATCAGAATGGCACAGCCAGGCCCAATGGGCTGAATGGCCTAATCATGCTCCTATTTCTTAGGATCTGACAACCAATCATTCTGGCTGATTAAATGGGAAACTCCGGAATGTTCATGCTGTGGGATTCAACAAGAGTAATGCCACTGTTAAGAGGTGATGATTATTATTGTCTGGCACTTTTGTCACAAGAATGTTACTTCCACTTATTATCCCAAATCTGGATCCTGTCCAAATCTTGCTGCATTTGGGTACAAATTGTTGGAGGAAAGGTTATTGATGAAGCAATCCAGCAACAATAAAATATCTGGCCTCTTACATATTCCAGGCCTTATAAAGGCAACTATAGTACAGGTCATTCTGCAATTGCACGCGTTTTGCTAACTTGAATTTTCTACAACATGGTTGACAAATTGGGGACACCGTTTCCAAAACGCGAACTTTTAAAGCATGTATTGGTTATAATGTGATTCCAGCCCCATTAGTTTAATTAGTGCTGCTATTACGCGATTTTCTTATAATACTGGATTGAACAAAAAGGGAACTACTACATTACAGCAGAACTCACCCTACATCACTGAATTTCAAATATCTCAACAAATTCTAACAAATGAAAAGGCTAAGTTTGCAAAGAATTGTAGCCAGAATGGATATCTGCAATGAGAATGGTACCATTTACAACAGAGTAAATGGAAATACAAAAATAACATTTCTCCTTCAGATCTGGAGAAGCAGTTTAGGGTCCAACAAAAAAGTAAGAATTTCAAGAAATTGAATCAGGATAGAGACTGGATAAATGAGTGTGCAAGAACATAACAGATCAAATATAATATTACCTACTTTGGAAGACAAAATAGAAAAGCAGAAACCTTATTAAAATTGTCATGGACTTACAAACATTGCTATTCAGAGGGACATGATGTCCTGACACATGAATCACAGAAATTTAACATGCAGGTACAGTAATTAAAAAGTACAAAATGGAAATATTAGCCTTTGTTAGTCAAAGAATTAAATTGGCCGCCTCACATAAGAAAGGGTATGCTTTTCTTATTAGGTTAAATTCTGGAGTAAGGAGAGTGCCAAGAAAGGAAGCAATATATATCCCTTTATATCTGTAGGGTTTAAAAAGAACAAGAGAGGATCTCACTGTTGACAGAGTAGACAGAGGGAAGTATTTCCACTGATTAAGGAATCTGGAAACAAAAGGACAGATTCAGAATAAATGGTTGACATGAGGAGACAATTCTTTACTTGAGGGTTATTAATAGAATCCCAGTGTGGAAACAGACCCTTTGGCCCAGCAAGTCCACATCGACTCTCCGAAGAGTATTCCACCCAGACCAATTCCCCTACTACTTTACATTTACCCCTGACAAATGCACCTAACCTACATATCCCTGAACACTATGGGCAATTTAGCACAGCCAATTCATCTAACCTGCACATCTTTGGATTGTGGGAGTAAACTGGAGCACCTGGAGGAAATCCATGCAAACGCAGGGAGTGTGCGCAAATTCCACACAGATAGTCTCCTGAGGCTGGAATCAAACCTGGGTCCCTGGTGCTGTGAGGCAACAGTGCTAACCACTGAGCCACCATGCTGCCCCTAATGGATTTTTGGAAACCTCTATTCCAGACTGCTGGAGATCATTGATGGTTGAGTATATTCATGACAAAGATTGAAAGATGTTTAGAAAAATAGATTGAAGAAGCTGGGGATAGTACAGTAAGGCACAGTTTAACTAGCAACTTGGCCATGATAAACTGAATGGTGAAGCAGACTCAAAGGGCCAAATGGTCTATTTCTGAGCTTATTCTTGTGTAATTTATGAACAGTAAAGGAATAGGATGATCAGAAAATGTGAAGATCCTGACATCTACAAAAGGAACTCACTCCTAGTTCAAGCCACAAATAAGGTGAAAATGTATCAATTGTCATTCATGTCACTGTTAAATTAAGATAATTCACCATGCCATGTCATGCTATAGAGTCATACGGCATGGAAACAGACTCTGGTCCAACTCAACCATGCTGACTAGGTTTCACAAATTAAGCTAGTTCCATTTGCCTGTATTTGGCCCATATCTCTCTAAACTTTTCCTATTCATGCACCTATAAACCTCTACAGAATCACCCCTCAACCTCTAACGCTCCAGGATATAAAGGCCAGGCCTATTCAGCATCTCCCTAAAACTCAAAGTCCCTCCCTGTCCTGGTAACATCCTTATAAATCTTTTCTGTACCCATTCCAATTTAATAATATACTTATAGCAGGGTGATGAAGAGTGGAGGGGTCAATTACTCGGGGACACAGGTTCAGTCGTGGTGGTGGTGGTGGGGGAGGAGCGGTCGGTGGGGGTGATGGAGAGGAGGTTGTTTCAAAGTAGTATGCAAGGCAAGTCTTTCAAACAAAGGGTGGTGAGTGCCTGGAGCATGCTGCCAGAGGTGGTGGTGGAAGCACACAATAGCAGCATTCAAGAACCACTTGATCAAATACTTAAATTGAAAGGAATAGAGGGATATGGATCCTATAAGAGAAGACACTTTTATGGAAGGGCAAATGTGTCAGCACACACTTGGAGGGCCAAAGGGCCTGTTCCTGTACTTTATTGTCCTTTGTTCTTTTCTGTCTAGAATTGGACACAATTCTGCAAAAGTAGTGTCACCAACATCCTGTACAGCTATAACATGACCTCCCAACTCCTATACTCAATGCTCTGACATCAAAGAGATCGCTCATTAACTATCAATGAAGTTAGTAAATGATAATCCGAAATATTCAGTTCCATATTGTAAATTCCAGAACTTCTTTTAAGTACTCACAGATCAACTTAACTCTTCTGGCTCCCAGTCATAAACAACATTTTCTCCCACATTAGGAAGATAAGTACAACAGACAAGCAACTGAGCAAGCCCAACTATAACTCAAGACTGTCTATTCACCTCATAAAGCAGAATATCTTCCCTTGTAGCACTTGAAGACCTTTGACAGGAGGAAGCATCACCTGGCTTTGATCTCCAACAGCAACAGTCCTTATTAAACTGTTTCTGGACCAGACAAGGCCTCTGAGCAGCCACCTAACATGAGTGGGGTTGCCAAGACTATGTGGCTGCAGCTGTGGTGTAGTCCAAATAACGATTCGCGATGTTGAGGAATGTCTGCTGACTAAATTTAAGGTGTGCCTGAAGAACTCCATCTAGCTACTGACCGGCAGTGGCTGGTCAATTCTGTGTCTTATGATCTTATACTCCACAACCACCTAATGAAGGAGCAGCCCTCTGAAAGCCAGTGCTTCCAAATTGGATGATAACCTGGTGTTGTGTGATTTTTAACTTTGTCCACCCCAGTCCAACACCAATTCCTCCACATCATGACATGGATAGAGGACTGGTTGACAGACAGGAAAAAGAGAATAAAAATTAGGCAATGACTAATGGGGTACTGCAGACAGGCAGTGACTAGTGGAGTACTGCAGGATCAGTGTTAGGCCTCAAGTAATCACAATATATATTCATGATTTAGATGAGGGAACTAAATGTAATATCTCCAAACTTGCCGACGACACAAAGTTGGGTGGGAAAGTGAATTGTGAGGAAGATGCTGAGATGCTTCAGTGAGATTTGGACAAAGTTGGGGGAGTGGGCAAATGCATGAAGTATAATATGCATAAGTGAGAGATTCTTCTCTTTGGTAGCAAAATCAGGAAGGCAGATTATCTGAATGGTGATAGATTGGAAAAGGGGAAGGTGCAATGAGACTTGGGTGTTCTGGTACAAGAGTCACTCAAAGTAAGTATGCAAGTGCAGCAGGCAGTGAAGCCAAGTAGTGTGTTGGTCTTCATAATGAGAGGATTTACATACAGGAGCAGAGATACTTACTGCAGGTATAAGAGGATTTGATGAGATCACATTGGATATTATGAGCAATTCTGGTCTCCCTATCAGAGAGATAATGTTCAGGCTATGATGGAGTGCCAGGCCAATTCCTGGGATGGCAGGACTGACAACAGAAGACGGACTGGAGTTTAGAAGAATAATTTTATTTTTGGTGGTGGGAGGGTCTCATGGAAACCTATAAAATCCAATAGGCCGAGAGAGGATAAATGCAGGAAGGATGTCCCCAATAACCTCGAACTATACTTTCAGGGTTTGTAGTCTCAGGATATGGGGTAGTCCATTGAGGACTGTGATGAAGAGAAATTCCTTCACCCAGAGATTGGTGAGTCTGTCGAATTCTCTGTCTTAGAAAGCGGTTGAGGCCAAAACATTAAATACTTTCTAGGAGTTACACATAAAAACAGAAACTGCTGGAAAATCTCAGCAGGTCTGACAGCATCTGTGGAGAGAAATCAGAGTTAGTGTTTCAGATCCAGTGGCTCTTCTTCAGAAACCAACAGCAGATTGATTTGGATGATCAGCCATGGTCATGTTAAATGGCAAAGCAGGCTCATGGCCTTATTTTCTATGTTTCTATCCTACAAATGGTGGCCTTACTCTTTGCACATAGTATGAAGAATTTTTTTCCCAGCAAGGAGAAGTAAATTATGACACTGTTTAACTGAGAGATGATAGTATTAGAAACACAGAAGGTTCCAATATTTCATGCTTCATATCAGCATCAAGCTCACTGTCAGGAATATTACACTTTGATGTAGACTAAAGCTGTATCTGCTCTGTGCCAGCTATTGCCTCAGAGGAGCATTGCCTATTGCAGTTCTACAGAATTTCCATTTCACACAGCAGCAATCTTCTGAATGAGATCACCAATTTAATTGTGAACACTGTACTGTAGATTAAGAACTGAATTCATGCAGTATGGCCACTAAAATGCCTTTCTCAAGAAGCTTAACTTCATAGCGGATTACAAAATTTCAATGACTTTAGAAAAAATATTGAGTTGAGAAATAATCAAACCATAGATAATTAAAAGTTCATTAACTACTAAATCAGTTTTTAAAAATATTTCACAGAATAAGAGTTCTGCTTGATGGCCAGCCTTTTTTGCCTATTCCAACATGCCCTTGAATTAAATGGCTGGGTAGGCTATTTGGGCACTTTACAGTGCCACACTTCAGGACTAAACATTGAACTTAACAATTTCAAATCACGAACCCCCACTTCCTTGTCTATTACCTATCCCCCTACTATCCCAGATCCTGTAATAAAATGTAATGTTTCAGTACAGCCAACTCATTTTCAACTGCTCAGTCTCTATTATTGCTTATCCAACTTCTCTATTTCCCTGAGTTTCTATCAACAATCCCTTAATCTACCTACTCCTTTCCACCCCACCCCCCCACTCCATCTATCCACTCACTCCTTACCCCACTCCAATTATGTTTAAGAATGACTAAGAAACCATTGTTATCATTGTTAAAAACACATCATGGTACACTAACGTCCTTTAAAGGTAATATTTTACCCTTCGCTGGTCAAGCCTACGTATGACTCCAGACTCACAGCAGTGTGGTTCACTCTCAACAGCTCTAGCAAGGACTCAGATTAAGGGGTAATTAGGGACAGGCAATAAATGCTGTACCATTGTCCCCATGAAGTAATATTTTTAATTCTTGCTCACATTCCACTGTATTACTGAAGGAATGCTACATTGTTGTAGGTACTGCTTTTTGGATGAAATGTTAAAGCCAGACTCTGTCTGCCCTCTCAGGTGGATATTTACGATCAATGAGATGTCTTGAAAAAGGCATTATCTCCAGTGACCTAGTCAATATTTATCCCTCAAATCAGCAATATAAACAGATTGCTGTATCTGGTTATTATCACATTTCAGTTAAGAGGTTACACGATGATAAAGAGGTTTGGGAGTTTCTGATGTGATGAAAGAAGCTATATAAATACATGTCTTTCTTTAAATGGGCATTTGGGAATGTCATTGTCAAGTCTGATACTTCCTTACCAAATCAACAGTGTGATCACCAGTTGTTGTTCTTTATAAATAAGTTCCAAACTGGGTGGTTTCCAACACAACATTCATTTCACGCATTCAGCAATAAAATGCCAGAAATGCCTTGATTGTGTTCAATGGTAGCATTTCAGGAATAATTCTTGCACAACTAAAATTGATCATTGATTAACAGACATCAACAATTGTTAAGGATTTAGTGTTGGTCCAAGAGCAGTAGCTGGATTCTTTATTCAATCTCAGTCCTATCACTGGGACCCTATATCCAGACGTGTTGACGACCTTTTCCCTTGGGATTTTCACACTCTTCTGTTGATAACAGATAACATCTGGAAATGTTCCCTGAAACATTCCCCCTTTAGCCAACAGTCTCAAATTTTTCACCTTGTTTGATGTTACGTGGATCAGTGACTTGACTCAAAACATTAACTTTGCTTTCTCTTCACAGATGCTGCCTGATCTGCTGAGTTTCCTCAAACAATGTGTTTCGGATCTCCAGCTTTGCAGTTCTTTGATATATTTTACCTGTAGAAAACAAAGCTTTGGAATCTACATTATAGGAGAGATGTGATTGCACTGGAGAGGTGCAAAGATCCACCAGAATGTTGCCAAGGCTGAAGAGTTTGAAGAAGAGAGATTGGATAATAGCGATTGATTCCCCCAGGGCTGACCTTTACTTGTTCCTTTGTCTGTCCAATTGTTGTTCTCTCTCTCTGGGCTTCACCTTGGTCTATTGTTTACCCTTCTCCCCCCCCCCCGCTGATCCTCAGCATGTAAACCAACCTTTTCCTAGTTAAAAATCACACAACACCAGATCTCCAAATCATAACCTTTTCCTAGTTACAATCAGTTCTGAAGGGAGGGGCACTGGACCCAAAATGTTAACTCTGCTTTCTCTCCAAGGATGTTGCCAAACCTGCTGAGTTTTCCCAGCATATTCTGTTTTCCAGCTCAACAGTTCTTTTTTAAAATTAATGTTTAACTCTCAGTCACACCTTGAAAAATTTCTACTCCCTCTGACAGGGTTGCAATACTAATCTTTTTTTCTTGTTCACGTTTATTACTTTAATTCTGGCGTTTGACAAAATATTTGCCAGAACCCGCTTCCACAGCGACATGGGAGTCACTGAGGGATGCATTCAGCTCAGACTTACCCCAAGTGGATTCCAACTTAAATTTCATCCTTTGTGTTTTGAATCCACTCTGAATCATAGGTATCTCTGATATACAATGCTCCTCAAACAGCTGTTCTCACCACATCCCAAGATCCCCACTCAGTGCAATGTGCTGACATATGCAAACTCTCAACCTCTATCAGCTTACGCTGGTTTGGAGCTGCCCTGCCTCCCAGTTTCACTTCATCTTCTGCCTCGTTCGATATTCTAATAAACTTTATCTTTTCCTTTCAGGCATGAAGGAAAACAAGATACAAGAACTTAGAGATACCCACACCCTTCTGGAACTTCCCTCCCCTCCCTTATCCCACCTCTGTCATATATTTACTATCTCTTCTGACCTTGTGCTCTCACATGCTGAATGTTATTGTTCTGAGTTTTATCCCTCTGCTTCCCCACCTCAATGAATTTCAGACAAGACATGACGGTGAACTCTTCTTCTGTCACCTTCACCTCCGAGCCTATTTCTTTAGGTAAAAGTTCTGTCCCTGTCCTAGAAGCCCCTTCACTCACCTTCAACACTCTCCCTCTACCTGAAAAAGGGTCACTGAAGACAAAATGCTTCTCTCCACCTGCTGAGTTTTCTTAGCAATTTCTGTTTTTTGTTTCTGATTTCCCGTATTGACAGATCTTTGTTTTTTTTTGGATAGGCTGGGGTTGTTTTCCTTGGAACGGAGGAGACTGAGGTGGGGACAAGATTGAAATGTGAAAGGAATAGGTTGCTACACAGGAAGAATTAATCCCTTTATGAAGGGATCAACAATTAGGGACATAGATTTAAGAAAAGGTGCAGAAGGGTTAGAGGGGATGAAAGGAAAAACATTTTCACCCTAAGTGTGATGGGAATCTGGAACTCGTTGCCTATCAAGGTGATAGATGCAGAAGCCCTCGTAACATCATCTAAGAAGTATTTAGATGTACGCTTTGCAATGCCAAGCCACAAGTCTTGGAAAATAGCAATAGAGTAGTAGAGTCATAGAGTTGTACAGCACAGAAACAGATCGTTTGATCCAACTCAACCATGCCAACCAGATATCCTAAATAAATCTAATCCCATTTGTAAGCATTTAGCCCATTTCCGACTAAACCCTTCCTATTCATATACCCAGCTGAAAAATGCGTTGCTGGAAAAGTACAGCAGGTCAGGCAGCATCCAAGGAGCAAGAGAATCGACGTTTCGGGCATAAGCCCTTCTTCAGGAATGAGGAAGGTGTGCCAAGCAGGCTAAGATAAAAGGTAGGGAGGAGGGACTTGGGGGAGGGGCATTGGGAATGCGATAGGTGGAAGGAGGTTAAGGTGAGGGTGATAGGCCGGAGAGGGGGTGTGGGCGGAGAGGTCGGGAAGAAGATTGCAGGTCAAGAAGGC
>NC_057726.1:66474193-66475104 GCF_004010195.1 Chiloscyllium plagiosum | reverse complement strand
GATGATACAATGTATCTGGAGGTTGGTGGGGTGGTAGGTGAGGACCAGTAGAGTTCTGTCCTGGTGGCGGTTGGAGGGGTTCATGGGAGGAGGAGCAGGAAGTGGAGGAGATGCGGTGGAAAGCATCGTCAACCACGTCTGAGGGGAAATTGCGGTCTTTGAAGAAGGCGGCCATCTGGGTTGTTCAGTATTGGAATTGGTCCTCCTGGGAGCAGATGCGGCGGAGGCGAAGGAATTGGGAATGTGGGATGGCGTTTTTACAGAGGGGGCAGGTTGGGAGGAGGTGTAATCTAGGTAGCTGGGGGAGTCGGTCGGTTTATAGCAAATGTCCGTGTTGAGTCGGTCACCCGAGATAGAAATAGTGAGGTCTAGGAAGGGGAGGGAGGAGTCTGAGATGGTCCAGGTAAATTTGAGGTAGAGGTGGAAAGTGATAGTGAAGTGGATGAACTGTTCAACCTCCTCGTGGGAGCACGAGGTAGTGCCGATACAGTCATCGATGTAGCGGAGGAAAAAGTGGGGGGGATACCAGTGTAGCTGCGGAAGATGGACTGTTCCACATATCCGACGAAGAGGCAGGCATAGCTGGGGCCCATGCGGGTGCCCATGGCTACTCCATTGGTTTGGAGGAAATGGGAGGATTGGAAAGAGAAGTTGAGCGCCGATGCTCCCACTTCCTCCAAACCAAAGGAGTAGTCATGGGCACCCGCATGCAGGCCCTTGGCCTCCTCCATCGCCAGACCATGGCAACACGACGCCTGGAGGAAGAGCACCTCATCTTCCGCCTAGGAGATTTCTCCAGCTTCCTCATTTCCCCTCCCCCCACCTTATCTCAGTCCCAACCCTCGGACTCAGCACCGCCTTCTTGACCTGCAATCTTCTTCCCGACCTCTCCGCCCACACCCCCTCTCCGG
>NC_057726.1:66469283-66474112 GCF_004010195.1 Chiloscyllium plagiosum | reverse complement strand
ACACATTTTTCAGCTCTGATCTCCAGCATCTGCAGTCCTCACTTTCTCCTATTCATATACCCATCAAAATACCTTTTAAATGGTGTAATTGTATCAGCCTCACTTCCTCTAGTAAGTCATTTCATACATACACCACCTGCTTGAAAAAGTTACCCCTTAGGTCCCTTTTATATCTTCCCCCTCTCACCTTAAGTCTATGTCCTCTAGTTTTGGACTCCCTACCCCGGGGAAAAAAACTTGACTATTCACCCTATCCATGCTCTTCAAAATTTTACAAACCTCTATAACGTCACCCCTCAGCTCAGACACTCCAGGGAAAATAGCCCCAGCCTATTCAGCGTCTTCCTTTAGCACAAACCTTCCAACAATGGCAAATACCCTGTAATTTTTTTTCTACACCCATTCAAGTTGCACAATATCTTTCCTATTGCTCAGAAACCAGAATTGAATGCAGTATTCTAAAAGTAGCCTTATCAATTTCCTGTACAGCCAAAACATGACCTCCCAACTCCTATACTCAATGCAATTTGCCATTATTTTTGAACAGCGCAGACTCGTTGAATCTAAGAGCCTTTTTCTGTGTTGTAGTCTTCTATGAGATCTCCCACTAAAACATTGCATAACATGGGCGGCATGGTGGCACAACAGTTAGCACTGCTGCCTCACAGCGCCAGAGACCCGGGTTCAATTCCCACCTCAGGCAACTGACTGTGTGGAGTTTGCACGTTCTCCCCGTGTCTGTGTGGGTTTCCTCCAGGTGCTCCGGTTTCCTCCCACAGTCCAAAGATGTGCAGGTCAGGTGAATTGGCTAAATTGCCTGTAGTGTTAGGTAAGGGGTAAATGTAGGGGTAGGGGTGGGTTGCGCTTCGACAGGTCAGTGTGGACTTGTTGGGCCGAAGGGCCTGTTTCCACACTGTAATGTAATGTAATCTAATCTAAAAAAAATGAAGGTACTTGAATGACTCAATACTTGTCGACTGTCTTGACAGACACATCAATTAATAAGGTGTGGGCATTTTCTTAACTTGGTTACTTGGACCTTGGGACGATATGCATTTTATTAACCAATAAATTTTAGTTCTTTTCATGGTCGCCTCTAACTACTTCCAGAAATGAGTACACGTTGTGCCGAAGAAACACACAGCTGTTCCAGTCAATATGGGTTGTCTATAATGGAGAGTTCTAAGTCATCTCTTATAAAACGACAGGTTAATTTAAAACGACATAAAGGGCTTTCCCCATTCCTCCGAAATTTACAATCATTCTAACCTTACCTGCCACACGCTATACTGTAAATGCACCAGACGCGCATTAGTTCCTCTCCCTCAACATAACATTGACCTTTCACCCTTCCCGAATAACGCTTGCGCAGTTGCCCACAGAGCAGAACCGGTCGTCAGCGGAGGGTAATGCGCATGTGTAGTTTGCATTCTGCTAGGATCAGGCACAGGCGGGAGGTGGGCAGTGCGCAATCGCAGTGCTCTCGTGTGCGTTCTGGGAGCTGATGTGTAACCGTCGAGTGGCTCGATGTTCTTATGGGAGCTGCTTCAAGTCACTGTCCTGACGAAGGAGAACACCTTGAACCGTTTATTTCTTTATAGATATATTTCGAGCTTCTTCAACAATAAATAAAAACTTGCCTCCTCTTCCACGCAACATAAAAAGGAGAATAAAAGCTTAGTGTGTCTGAAATTAACGCAGTTTCTAAGAGACCTCCGGGGGTCCTTGCTTGCATTTTTCTGAGGTAAAATGTGCTTGTCCACTGTCTGTTTCGGAGCAAAGCTACAAAATAACAAGCGGTCGTTACGTTTTTTTCTCACAAAAAGGGCAGAAAATCTACAAAAGAAAGAGAATCAGTTCAGTGTAAGAGATAAACGTAGGCGACGCTGCGCGTGCTCTGACGCGCTAGGCCCACTGGGAGTTGTAGTTCCTGTGAACGGGAGTCCAGTGAGGGAAGTGGGGGTGACGGCAGGTGGGAACTACATGTTCCAGTGGCCTCTGCGGCGGATCCAAACTGCTGTGTGGATGTGTGTGGTGTAAGTCCCCCTCTGCGCTGGTGATATGATGATGATGATGATAGGGGTTGTGGTTCAGGGGGTAGTAGAGACAAACCATTACAAGAGAGAGAGAGATTCAGCTTCATCACCGCTAGGGAGCTAGCTGCAAGGGAATCAGAGAGGGAACGAAGGCGTAATCCTCCTCGCGCCCCCAATCATGGAACCTTATAACCATCCTCACCACTACTAACGGCAGGGAGTATACAAAGGGTCAGCCTGCAGAATACAGAGCCCAGCTGCAAACAACACCACAACCCTCCAATCAGTAACACATTGCACATTTGGCTTTGTTACTGAAACACTGCTGAAGGGTAAGTGCTTATGAGCGGGCTCAGTTATAAAAACTGTAGAGTTTCTGTCCCGTGCCTTAGCGTCAAGATCTTGCTGCATTCACCGGGTTGCAGTTTCTTGATGAAATGAGCGTTTTATTAATAGTTTCTTCCGCTGATACAAATCTGGACTTCATTTACTGGATGTCTTACAGAGGGTACAGCTTTGTGTGCTGCTATACGGTAAATGTTCAACTTTAGCCCTTTATATTGTATAAGATTTTCTCTCCGTGAGGTTTGTTGCAGACCACGTGCAGGATAAAACGGTATTAAAATAAATTCCGAACAGCATCAACTTTCTCCCACTCATCTTTTGTAAATTAAAGCAAGTTAAATATTTGGACCTTTTCTTTTTGGTATCAGCTGAGTTTACACTTCCATAATGTCATATGCGTACAAAGGAAAATATAAACCACTCTTTCTTTACATATATATTACAATTTTTAAGTGTTTTATGTAACGTCGAGTGCTGCCCCGCAACGGCGTTAAACATGTAACAAACTAAAAGTCAGAACATTTATAGACTTCAGATGTTGGAATCTTAGGCTTGCGGGTGCGATATATACACGTTTTGCAGATCTTTTTTATACAGTGTCGAGTTTTCTGTGAATGTATTGTATAATTACATTAAGGATCGAGATTTTTTAATTTAAAAGTTCAGAAAGGAACAAAATCTTAAGCGGGCATATCATTTTATAATTTTTTGTTATCAAAGGAAATAGCCGTAGTATCTCCCAGCAAAGGATAATTATTAACTTTATATTCCAACAAAGTTGCGGTTAATCGTAACCGTTATTTTAGGATAATTACATCGATCTTTTTTCATATGATTTTCTGTAAAAGCTATCATGAAAATATTCTTATGACTTAAAAACAACAAAATGATCTGGACAATAAATGCAAGATCAGTAACAGATGGCATTTAATAGACTAAAATGATGGACAAAGGAAACAAAAATTGATAAATTTAAATAGCCATGAATAGTGTTGAACTATCTCAGGGTGAAGTTGCATCCAAAAGATTTGCAAGATTCAACTTCTGACGTGTACCAAGTGCAAAACGCGTAAAATGAATTCTGTAATCAAAACTGTACAGGAAGTCATGAAATAATGTTCCTTTATTAACCCTAATAATACAAATTAGGAGCATCATAATATCAGAAATAGCATACACAGTATTTGGGTAGATAATTATTCAAATGTCTATCCAAGGTTACAGAGGGTGTTGAAGTATAATACAGTATCATAGGCTCCAAAACTGGCACACAGTCAGCTAGATTCATTGAGATCATGTTTTGTGTATACCTGACTAGTTGTACATTTGTAAAGCCAGTACTTTGGATATATTAAAAACTTGTAATTAAGGCTACAGTTCTTTCTTCCTTTTATTTATTCTTCTGAGATATCATTCTGGTGAATAAAAACTTGAAACAGCTGTGAATGTTGGAAAACAGAAATAAAAATAGAAATTGCTAGAAAAGCTCTAGAAGGGGTTCTGAAGAAAGGTCACTGGACCCAAAGCGTTAACTCTGATTTCTCTTCACAGATGCTGCCAGACCTGCTGAGCTTTTTTTCAACAATTTCTGTTTTTGTTTCATTTTGGTGAAACTTTAACTGGCTTTATAGTTCTGACTTATACTTTCGCATTCTTTGAACTAAATTTATTTCTGTTTTTAGAAACTGGACTCTTAGTGCTGTTATTCGCATAATATATTATGTGATGGAGACTGTGAGATTTTTCTACCATATCATTTCTTTTAAGTTTTGGATTTTGAATTGATGACATCTTTTTCTGTTAGAGTTAACAATTAAACCACCATGTCTGGAGTGGTGATTGCTTTTGACAGCAACTTGCGGAGGTAGCTTTTAGGCTGAATGGGCTTTGTTTATGTAATGAGTATTTTCAGCTGAGGAAGGCAAATAATTGTGTATCAGGGTTTCTGTTTGAGAATTCTGGAACGTTTTTAAGCTTCAGAGAGATACCCATAGCTTGTGGGTGGAGGGGAGTTTTTTTTTTGTTTTTGCGTTGGGGGAATTTCTGCAAGATGAAGTTTGAAATGTAAGACAGTGCTCTTGAGAAAGGGTGAAGGATGTTTAGATGAAATTTTGAAGAGGTTTTTGGAGCTGAGAATATTTTAAGCTCTGATGCAATAAAACTTTCAGAAAAACGGTATCGGTTTTTACAGACAGAAAGTTTAAGACGGTTAATTGAACATATTGAGGTGTTTAAAAAAAAATGGTTCTCTGGTGAGTATTGTCCAAAGGGTGCTTTTGAATGCTATGAAGGAATATTTTAGAATTATAGATTTACTGCATATTTCAAAATTTTCAACATATATATTAATTTTGTCTATTCTATTTTATCTTCAATTTATTTGCAAAATAAACTTAATTTTATTGTTCGCACACATTGAGCAGATTTAATTCAAATGTTCTGGTGGCA
>NC_057726.1:66440096-66468783 GCF_004010195.1 Chiloscyllium plagiosum | reverse complement strand
TGAGAAAGGGTGAAGGATGTTTAGATGAAATTTTGAAGAGGTTTTTGGAGCTGAGAATATTTTAAGCTCTGATGCAATAAAACTTTCAGAAAAACGGTATCGGTTTTTACAGACAGAAAGTTTAAGACGGTTAATTGAACATATTGAGGTGTTTAAAAAAAAATGGTTCTCTGGTGAGTATTGTCCAAAGGGTGCTTTTGAATGCTATGAAGGAATATTTTAGAATTATAGATTTACTGCATATTTCAAAATTTTCAACATATATATTAATTTTGTCTATTCTATTTTATCTTCAATTTATTTGCAAAATAAACTTAATTTTATTGTTCGCACACATTGAGCAGATTTAATTCAAATGTTCTGGTGGCAGACTACCTTGTTAAAACAAAATAAAGCAAAACAAAATATGATGTACCAAGACACACAAGGATGAGAACTGACTTTTCCAGTAATAACATCAACTGGGACCATAACAACTGAAAGAACTAAATGCATTGCTAGTGGAGTTCTCAACTTCTTCGAACTTGTGTAACTTGCTATCAATCGGTCAAAATCCTTCTATGTTTTCTCAACTTTAATGGTATTTGTCTCTTCAGTGAAAATCATCATCTTTTAAACCTTTCCTTCTCAATTAAAACTGTTTTCCTGATATGTATATACATTTGGTCGAAGTGGAGGGAATCCTGTGGACTCCAGTTTGAGTCTTGTTCATGGTGCTTTTAATCTCAGGCCACCTCCTTCCCCCAAAGCAGAGTTCCCTCTTGTCTTCACTCTGTGCTCCACCAGCGTGCGCATTCACCACATCATTTATGATACAGTATTTGTATAACATGACCCCCTCCAAGCTCACCTATCCCTCTCCTTTCTGTTTCTGGATTCACTGCATGCACATACATTCACTCCCTCCAAAACAGACTATGTATAAGATGCACTGCAGACATTCATCAAGATTTCTTCGACAGCAGTAAATCTATAATCCCAAATTACTCCTTTGTAGCATCCAGAAGCACCATTTGGACAGTACTCATCAGAGAAAGGTGTTTTCTTGGAGCACCTCAATATGCTTAAATTAACTGTGTCTTAAGCTCCCTGTCTGTAAAAATTGACAGCCTTTTCCTGAAAGTTTTTATTACACCAGAGCTTAAAATATTGTCAGCTTTAAAAACCTCTTCAAGGTTTTATCCAAATATCTTTCACCCTTTCTCAAGACATTGTGTTTTACGTTTCAAACTTCATCCTGTCGAACTGCCCCCACTGCAAAAACAAAACAAAACTCTTCTCCATCCACAAGCTAAGGGTATCTCCCCAAAGCTTAAAAATCCATGATCACCACCATCTAGAAAGACAAGGTCAGCAGGTACATGGGAACACTCCTGCAAGTTCTCCTCCAAGCCGTTCACCATTCCTGACTTGGAAATATATCATCAATCCTTCATTATCACTGGATCAAAATCATGGAACTCCCTCCTTACCATGTAGTGAGTCTACCTACACCAAACAGATGGCAACATTTCAAGGAGGCAACTTACCACCACCTTTTCAAAGGCAACGATGGCCGGCCAGCATTTACTGCCATCCACAATGCCACATCGATGAATGAATTTTAAGGTTTAAGCTTCTTTTTAAAAAAAAATCATTCAATGGATATGAGTACCATCCGCTAGCATTTAAAGCACACCTCTAACTTCTCAGCAGTTTTTAAGAGCCAACCACATTACTTGGTCTGCGTCCTTCACACAAAGATGGCAGATATTCTTCCCTAAAGATCTTGGCAAACCAGATGGGTTTTAATGTCAGTTAATAAGGGTTACACATGCCATTTGGATTTCAAACCTTTATCCCCAGAATGTTAGCCTTGGACTTCTGGATTACGAGCCCAGTTACATTAGCACTAGGCTGCACTAGGCTACTGTATCCTCTATCATCAAAGCCTTTTTATCTATCCAAAATTCAAAACCGTAGCTGTTTGACAAATCTACAGTGTTCAACTTGAGTTAAACCTCCCCACTCATTCGCTTTGGCAATATCGAGCCCCTGCAACCTCCTCACCTTCCACAGGCTCGATCAGGAGTGACTCATGTGCCATGTGTCGAAGGTTATGTTGTCCTTGTTTTTTTTTTCAAAAAGGGTTATAAAAGGCAGAGGTTCCTGTTTGTCTGGGATTAGTTTACTTTGATTATGGCTAACATATATTGTCTAAGGTACTATCAAGGAAAAGGGCTTTTTAAGGTATTTAAAAAAAACACTTGTACAATGTAAGGGAAGTGGCCAGTTCTCCCAGTTCAGGGATTTTTCTAGTTTGGTTGTTTTTAGCTGGGGACCTAAAGAAACAACTGGTGGAGTGAAAAGAGTTTCCATTCAGCAATTGATCCCGAGCTGATTCTCTGACATCTCTCATGTAAGAATCTGTGTTTGATTTTTACCTTTTTTGCCAAGGGGGATGTTGCAGGAATTTGGAGCAGCATCATTAGGTTGCGTTAAGAGTCAGTTGGGTTTTCAGATAGGTTAGGTTATTCTATATTCTGTTCGCTTTTGTTCGTTTCATTCAATAGTCTGCAGATAAATCCTGTTTTGTTTAAAACTGAGTGGTTTGACCAGCAGCATATCCTGGAACATCTACCTTCCATCTGTTTAAAATGACTAGAAAAGTTAGGGTCTGGGTTACCTTCTTGAAATGTTTTGAGGGGGTCTGGCCTGGACCATAATAGCCTGGACAGCATTGAGCAACCTCATACTACCAAGGATAGAACAGATTACTCAATTGGCAATCCTACCATCGGACCCAATATTTTCCTAGCTTATCCATCTTTGGCACATTGTGGCTACAGTATTGACAACTTGCAGGATGCACTTCAGCAAATTGAAGTTACATTATAGCACATTTTACTGCTATTACCGCTTTTTAGCATTGTGGGAGCATCAGCAACACACAGACCTTGACAAATCAAGAAGAAATACCACCAGCTTATCTGAGAATCTAAGGATGAGCAACAAATTTAGCTATGTCAGTGATACGATCATTTCAAGAATAAATTTGAAGAAGATTGCCGTACCCCAGTCAGTAATGCTGCTAGGGTGAAAGAAAGCAAAGTTTAGTTGTATAGAACTTGAGAATTGCTGATCTTAAAAAAAGATACGTTTTGGCAAAGCTTTTCATCTAGTACTCATCAGGATCAATTGCAAGAATACCAGTTTAAGGGGGAAACCAACATTTATGCTGTATGAGAGGAAAATGAGTTTCAAATGAGCAATTTGCTGTGTCATTGGTCAAGGCATTGCACTGAGAAGTGGTTTAAAATTTAAAGAAATCCTAACAATTACTTATTAATTGTATTAACTGGTGTATTCTCCAGGGCAATGCTTTTACCAACAGAGTCCATTTACCAACCTGCCAGGATTCTCCTTTCATATAGTACAAATGTTTGTTTCCCCCCTCAAAATTGGTACTTCATGTGGATTGTCCTGATGAGTGCAAGACAAAAAGCTTTGATGAAATATGTCTTTTCTTTCTCAGCAATGTAAGTTTAAATTGTATGGAGAGAGAGAGAGAGAGAGCAAACAAGGTATCTACTTATCTTGTCATATTCCTTTTCTACACCCTCATTCTATTACTGAAGAAGGGCTTATGCCCGAAACGTCAATTCTCCTACTCCTCGGATGTTGCCTGGCCTGCTATGTTTTTCCAGCACATTTTTCATCTCTGGTACTCCAGCATCTGCAGTCCTCACTTTCTCCTCATTGTATAGCCTTGTTGGGAAAATAAATGCTTTTTATTGTTAATTGGGTGTTTTATAAGCAGTTACCATGCTGTTTATGTGAGTTTCTTCTTTTATCATAACATTGCACTGAAAATTTTGTACTCTTTAAATGGTAATATTCATGTGTGAACTCCTAGGAGCCTTTTGTAGATAGTTTTGTGATAAAGCAGAAGTAATTTTAAAAATATATAACTGATTGTGGTATTAGTTTTGTTTACACTAATCTGCCGTGGATCCATTAATCTCCGAAATGTCACTTTCACCTGGCTCAGAATTGCTCTCAGCTATATTATGCAGCTGTGGTGTTTGATACTAGTTTAGGCTAAGGAAAGGTTCGCTACATGTATTGATGCTCTGTCCCTAACTAAAACAGATTTTTTTCTTTTCTTGATGACTTGGAAGTGCCAGTGTTGGATTGGGGTGGACAAAGTTAAATTTCACACAACATGAGGTTATAGGAGAAAGTGAGGACTGCAGATGCTGGAGATCAGAGTCGAAAGTGAGGCCACTTTTGGAATGTTGCATAGAGTTCTGATCACCACACTACCAAAAGGACATGATTGCTTTGGAGAGGGTGCAGAGAAAGTTTACCTGAATGTTGCCTGGGTTTTAGTTATGAGGAGAAGTTGGATAAGCGTGGATTGTCTTCCCTGGAAAGATGATGGCTGAGGACTGACCTGAGTGGTCTACAAAAATTTGAAGAAGCTTCGTTAGGGTGGATAGTCAGACCTTTTCGCAAGGATGGAAAGGTCAGCTATGAGAGGGCACAGTTTCAAGGTGGGGGGGAAGGTTAGGAGAGAAGTGCAGGGAAAACTTTTCAGAAGGTGGTAGGCGCCTGGATGCACTACCAGTGGAGGTGGTGGAAGCAGGCAATTTAAGATGTATTTGATAAATACATGAATGGGAGGCGAACAGGGGGATAGAAATCGTGCATGGTCAATAACTAGCAGGTTTAAATAAAGATTAGGTATTGGCACAGGCTTGGTGTGCTACAGGGCTTGTTCTTATGCTGTATTGTATGTATGATGGTGGCATAAGACAGATGAGTGTAGCGTACAGCCAATCTGGCAGGCGCAGGTACAGGCTGCAGAAGCAGCATGTGGTATTTATGAAAATAATTTCTTGGCTTAAATTTACTTATCGTTTTCTGCATCTCTTTTAAGGTATTCTGATAAATCAAGAACTAGTTATTTCTATCATGATACCATCTGGAGGATAGGAAGTCAGGTGGCTAAATGGCATTCAGGGTGAAGATCAGTTATCTTAAATTTGAAGCAGGTTTTTGAGGGGCATATAATCTACTCTGGGAACTATTGCTTGTGTTCACAGAATTTTAGAATTGTTATAGTGCAGAAGGAGGTCAATTCAGCCCATTGTGCCTGCATTGGCTCCATCATAGAGTGCTGATGTCCTGCCTTTTCCCCATATCCCTACGCACCATTTCTACCCAAATAATCATCCAATGCCTCATTTGAACCTGCCTCCACTTTTTTTCCAGACAATTCATCCCATACCATAACTACTCAGTGTTTAAATTTTTTTTCTCTTGCATCACTCTTGCTTTGTTTGCACATCACTGTTTTTATTGAACTCCGTGAGAAATAGTCCCCTTCTGGATGAGAGCCTGTATTCTGGGTCTAGTCATATAGTATTGCTGCAATACTATTGCAGATCTGGAACCAAATTAACAGGATAAATTGAAAGGTCCTCCCAATTAAAGGATTGCCAACAAGATTTCACTTGTCATTACTTAAATCCTGTTTCATTATGATTCATATTTAACAGGAAAATGATACTCCAAATGAAAAAGTGAATTTGTCTTTAAATAGATGGTACAATGCATTGCCTACATGCTCTGTGTTCATGCCTTTTGATCAAAAGTGGTCACGAATCACCAAGTTTCTATTAGAGTTTCCCAATGCAGTTGGATTATATGGCATGACTCCGAACTGAGGTCTTGATGTGGAATTTTCTGTTCTACTTTGAATTATAAGTGCAATTCAAAATATGACGTCTTGGAATGCTTAGCATTCGTGGCAGTATTGACAAATTAATTTTAGCTGAGTTCACAGTTGATGCTGCGCAACTAGTCCCAGCAATCCTGGGTTTTGAAGGGCGTTCTTGGGGGAAAAAAAAGCCAAAATTCCTATTTCTGATTTCAATCAGTTTCTTCCCTCCCCCAAAATGTAGGGACCAGATGAAACCTGGATATGGCTCAGTTGTGATGCCCTCCCCTTCACTGTTGAGGAGTACATTGAGCACCTCCTAGTTCGGTAATGATGTGTGGACTTGGACAGGGAACAACTTTGGACCTTGAAGAAGTAAAATCTAACATGAAGGTTCCTCTTATTGTCTTATTAACAATAACTACCATATCAATGTAACTTGTACCTTTATGTGTAAGGGTGACCTTTAGACTCCTTTATCTCCTTTCAGCCATCTCCCATTTTAATGTTATGCCAGGCTATCCTTTTTGTTAACCATTTTGTGTAAGCAGGTACAGGTCACCCCTATATAATGCAATAAATTCTACTTTGATAAAGTCAAGAGGACCTTCTCATTAGACGACCAGTGGATTTTCCTTTGCCACACTAAATCAAAAAAGCCCTGTAGATCCCTAACAGGAAATAGGATGATGGTAGCAAATCCACTAGCTGGATGTTAGACCATAATGAATTGTGAAGATTGATCATTCAACTTTGTGTGCATATCTGGAGCCTCCTTCACTCACCATCTAAGTTGGGTAAATCTGATCATAGAATCCCTATAGTGCAGAAAGAGGCCATTAAGTTGGCACTGACATTCCAAAGAATTTGGATTTTGGGAAGGAGGTAGAAGCATGCTGTGCAGGGGTTTTGGGGGGGGGGGGGGGGGTTGGCAATTACCAGATGAAATAAGGTTAGTGACTTATTATGTCCACAATAATGAGCTGATGTTTCATGGTGAAGTCATTGTCCAGAGGGAGATTGCAGAGGCTGAGCACCAGCTGTCAGATACCAATGTAGAGGTCGATATGCCAGACAACAATAGCTTCTTTGCAAAATCCACAAACCGTACTGCCTGGACAGACCAATTGTTTCTGCCTGCTCCACAGAACTCATCTCTTCCAACTTCAACTCTGTTTTTTCTCCCCCTGTCCAGATCCTTCCCACTTATATCTGTGATTCCTCTGATGCTTTACTTCGGTTTCAGAAATTCCAGTTCACAGGCTCCAGCCGCCTCCTCTTGACCATGGACGTGCACTCCCTCTACAGGTCCATCCCCCATCAGGTGGTCTCTAGGCTCCCTGCTTCTTCCTGGGACAAAGGCCTGAACCATCCCATTCACCACCACCCTCCTCTGCCTGGCCGAGCGCTCCTCACTCTGAATAATTTTTCTTTTAACTCCTCTCAATTTCTTTTGGTCAGAGGTGTGGCCATGATACCCACATGGGCTCCAATTATGCCCGACCCTTTGTTGGATACATGGAACGTACCTTGTTGCAGCTCTTCTCTGGTGCCCACCCAGTATGTTGATGACATCATCAGTGCTGCTTCCCCCCCTCTCATTCAGAATTAGAAAAGGTTTATCAATTTTGCTTTCAATTCCCACCCTGCTCTCACCTTCATCTGGTCCATCTCTGACACCTCTCTTAGCTTCCTTAACTCTCCCCATTTCTGGGGATAGTCTGGCCACTAATATCTACCACAAACATGCTGACTCCCACAGTTACCTTGACTATACATCCTCGCTCATTGCTTTCAGTAAAGGCGCTATCCTGTTCTCCTTTTCCCTCTGTTTCCATCGCACCTGCTCTATTGTTGCCAATTTTAATGGGGGGCATCTGAAATGTCCATCATCTTCCTCAACCAAGGATTCCCTAGCACCAGTTGACAGTTCCCTCAGCTGGATCTGACCCATGTCCTGCACTTCACCCTTAACCCCATCTCTTGCCTCCCACGACAGCAATAGGGACCCGCTTGTCCTCACCAACCAGCATCCACATCCAGAGAGTCATTTAGCTGCCATTTCCACCACCACCAGACTCTTATTCCCCTCCCCTCCCTTGTCAGCCTTCCGCAAGGAATGTTCCCTCTGGGACACCCTGGTGCACTTCTCCACTTCCAGCACACACACACACACACACACCACCTTCCACCATGGGATATTCCCTTACAACCACACAATGTGCAACACCTGCCCATTTACTTCCTACCCCCCGTTACGACACGGGGTAAATTCCCCCCTGCTAACTTAAACCTCTAACACAGAAAAGAGTACCCTGTGTAGTAATCTGTGAAAATTCGACAAGCCAAGAACTAGTTAAGAAATAAAGTTGTTACTTTTACTTGTTACTTTGAAGTATAACAGAATAACTAACAACTATTGACAACCCCTTGCTCTAATCTATCATTTATTTTCTATTCTGTAATGTTAGTCTGATAAAATCCCCAATTATGATTTACCAAAATTCAAATTTCAAAACCAGCCAGCTGTTGAATCTTCGCTTGGTATCTTCCTTTATAGCTTTTCTTCTACTTCGGGATTTCTGTTTCACAGGTCACTGATTGATTAAAGGTATCTTTTTAAGAGAGCTGCTTTTCTGGGCAGTCTGCACATGTTGGCAGTTCTCCCCCAACTGTTTATTTTTGTTCGGTTTTATATCCCAAAGCATCGGATCGTTTCATTGGTGCTAATGTTGTCAAAATGCCAAATTCAAACTTGATTGAAGTTTGGTATGTTGGGGCATAATTTAAACTGGCTGAATTCGAGTTTTTTTTGCTCGAGGCAACCCAGCTTATCTAGCTGTTCGGCCAAATGTTATATTTTAAATTTTCCGGTACTTAGTTGTGCCCCTCTAAGTCCTTGCGAGCTGTCAGCTCTCTTAAAGGTACATTACACTTTACACCTTCATCATACCTCACCCCTTAATAAAAAAATGGCTTCATCTTTGTTTATTCTTTAAACACAATACCATAACATGCAGATAGCTTTAATCTAAGTTCACCTTAATGTCTTCCCAAAACAATGGATAAATACAAATCTCTCATCTAAACTTAATCAGTTAAATCTGCGATAATGCATCTGCAATTGCATGCTTACAACCTGCAACATGTATGATTTTAAATTAAAAGTCTGTAACATAAGACTCTAACGAAATAGTCTCATATTCCTGTCTTCAAAGCGTTCTAAGAATGTAAGAGGATTTGTGTGTACAACCATCTCTGATATTGTTCATGACGTACACATGAAAATGCTGAGGGGCCAGTAACAAACTCAATAGTTATTTTTTGATCGTGGAATGTTTCCACTGGTAGATGTTGAGCTTCTTAGAAAAATAACCCACTGGCAGTTCAATCACATCCTCATCCTTCCGTAGGAGTACAGCTCCAACTCCAATGTCACAAGCATCGATGGTGACTTTAAAAGGTTTTGAAAAGTTTGGTGTAACTAACCACCACACCAGTTTTAATGTGGCTCTAAAATGGTCGAATGCTTCCTGGCATTGTTCTGTCCATCAAAACCTTTTGTTGTTTTTTAGCAAATCGGTTAATGGTGCCACTACACTGCTGAAGTTTGGAACAAACGTCTGACGGAATCCGCTGAGTCCTAAGAATTGCAGCACCTCTTTCTTCGATGGCCTTTGTCTTTGCGTTCCGGGGAGTCAAACTTCCTTAACCAATGTTATATCCCAAGAATGTCATCTCTGTTTTTGCGAATTCTGTTTTGTTTATCACCAGTTTTGCTTCTCGTAGTTGTTCAATGAACTCTGTCAACTGTACTATGTGATCTTTCCAGGACTTACTAAAGATCACTACATCATCCAAATAGACTGCACAGTTTGTTAACCCAGCCACAACTCTGTTCATGTGTCTTTGGAATGTGGCGGCTGCGGTCTTCATTCCAAAGGCATCACTTTAAACTGATGCAGCCTGTTTGGGGTTACAAATGCAGAAATTACTTTAGCCGTCTCTGATAAAGGTACCTGCCAGTAACCATGCAGTAAGTCCATCTTGGTGATGCAACTGGCCTGTCCGACTTTCTCGATACAGTTCTCCAATCTAGGAATTGGATGTGAGTCAGATTTTGTAATTGCGTTGACCTTTCGATATTCCACGCAGAATCATTGAATTCTATCCAGGTTGGGAACTAGGATGATCGATGATGTCCTTGTCGAGCATGGCCTCCACCTCCATCTGGACCTGTCTGGCTTTGAAAGGATGAAGCCAATAGGGATGTTGTTCATCGGAGCAGTATTTCCTACATCTACTTCATGTATAATAACACTGGTCCTCCTCATCTGATTCTTACATATATCCTTATACTGAAGTAACAAATCTTTCAACTGCGTTCTAGCTTACTAACCTATCCCACTCCTCAAGGACGACTTCATTTTTAAAGTATATTTTGAGGCACATCAAAATCCAGGTCATCTGGATTTGATTCCTCACTCTGTGGGGCAGTAAACTAACATTTGTTTCTCCAGTTCTTTCTTTCTTGCATAATACAGTTTCAAAATGTTCACATGACATACCCGATACCTTTTTTTTTCTATCTGGCATCTTTACGAGATAGTTCACCTGACTCCATTTTTTTCTCAATTTGATAGGAACCACTAAACCTGGCTTTGAAGGGATCTCCTATCACTGGTAACAGTACTAACACATCATCCCCTCGGGAAAATATTTGAGTCTCCGCTTTTATCTGCCACCTGCTCCATTTTGCACTGTGCCCTCTTTAGATGCTGTTTAGCTAACTCACCTACTCTATTTATCTCTCCCTCACCTCCGATACATAACCTGAGATCTCAGACTGTGGTCCTGTCAATGTTTCTTTAATTATTTTCAAAGGGCCTCTCACTTCATGCCCAAATATTAACTCGAAGGGAGTGAACAGAGTAGATTCATTTGGGGCATCTCTAATGGAAAACAATATGAGTGGGATACCTTTATCCCAATCATTCGGGTAATCCTGACAGTATGCTCACAACATGGCACAGACCTTGAAGACCACCTTTCTAAAGCTCCCTGGTAGTCAGGATGATACGCACTGGATTTGAAGTGCTGTATAACTAAGCTATCCTTAAAGAGTCCAGCAGTAAAATTTCACCCTTGGTCCAACTGAATCTCTCTGCTGAGCCGATACTGTGTGAAGAAAGATACTAACTCCTCTACTACTCTTTTTTTGCCTTGATACTCCATAATGGAATTACCTCTGGAAATCTGGTAGACACATCCATTATGGTTAACAAGTACCGGTTCCCACTTATAGTTCTCGGGAGGGGACCTATACAATCAATTATAATCCTTGTGAAAGGTTCTTCACGTTTGGGAATCGGCAATAAAGCTGCTGGTTTTATTGCCACCTGTGGCTTACCTATCACTTGACATCATGATGTCATTCCTGATGAAGGGCCTATGCCTGAAGCGTAGATTCTCCTGCTCCTCGAATGCTGCCTAAACTGTTGTGCTTTTCTAGCACCATGCTCTCGAATCTGATCTCCAGCATCTGCAGTCCTGGCTGTCTCTACCATTTGGCATGTATGACACATACGATAAAAGTTAACCACATCCTTGTGCATTCCTGGCCAATAAAAATGTTTTTGTACCTTTTTAGCCTGAGTCTTTCATACCCCAATTTGACTTCCTGCAAGCAGTTCATGTGCTACCCATAATACCATCTGTCTGTATGCTGCTGGTAACACAATCTCGTGCACTTTGGCTCAATTCTCCTCTACACTAATCTGCTGTAGTCTCCGTTTCCACCTTTAGTATTTTATCTTTCAAATAATCCTCCAAACTATTCTCTGCCTCCTTTTCGGACTACGCATCCACATATATATCTTTTATTGTCTTGTCTTGCTGTTGCGAGTCCCTTAGCCTTTCAGGACTGAACACTTCTGTCTGACTCTCTGCCTGTTCAGGTTTTTCCTGCACCATTACATCAAAATCCGCTAACTGAACCTCAACACCTTCATTTCTCTCTTTACTTTTCGCTTCGTGCTGTGATCTATGATAGTGGGATCTGGGTATCATACAGTCTGGGAAATTACCAGGATATTTCTGTTTACACTCCTCAGTTTTTTTGGTCTTCCTTGGGCTTCTCCACAACAAGGGGTGTCACTCCTACCTTGGATCCTGCCAAATCATTACCAAGAACAAACTGAATTCCTGGAACTGACGCTCTGTCAATTACTCCCACTGTAACTTCCGCAGTCATGAGTTGGCACTCCAACCTGATCTTACATAGGGGAATGCTAAATTTCTGTCCATCTATCCCACAAATTATCATACTCTCTGGTAACTGATCAGAAAGAGTGCATATTCGCTCATCCCTTACTATCAGCGACCGGTTAGATCCTGTATCTCTCAAAATGATAACTACTTGTCCTTCTCCCCTGTTCTTTCTGAGTAATCTTTACCCACCGAGGCTAATTCTTTATAGACATCAGGTACTAACTCCATACCCAGCCCCTGCCTAGGCTGTGCACTCTCCTGCAGCTCCTCGGCTCTTCTTGGGGTCTCCTTTACCACCTTCACTAATATCACTGATTTAGCTTCTTTTGCCACATCTTTTTCCACGGTGCCTTTCTCTTAATGACCAGCACTATGACTTTATGTGTCCCACTTTACCACAGTGGACATACCTGAGGCCTTTCACCTCTTTTCCACCCTCATGGGCTGCTTTTTTATCCTGTGGTAAATTCTTACCAGTGTTCTCTACTCTTGGTTTCGTAGTGTAGAATCTCTCTTTCTCCCAATTGATATCCCTCTGGCCAGAAGTTTGTCTTATGCACAAACGTATATTCATCTGCTAATTCTACTGCCCATCTTCCTTCATGAAATTTCTGTTCCTGCACATGAATTCTTACCATCTCTGGAAGTGAGCTTTTAACCTTCTTCAGCAGAACTGAGTAAGTCACAACTTCTCAAGTTCCAATTCTCTTTTTTTGCTCAGCTAAGAATCTTTGTCTGTCAGTCTCTGTCACTCTCTCGCTGTGTGTGTGTGTGTGTGTGTGTGTGTCTCGCTCTCGCTGTCTGCCTCTTCTCTGTCCTCTATCTGTCTTTTAATTCCATTTTCCTCAATTGTAATTTAAGTTTTTCTACCTCTACTGCATTTGTCTGTTTCTCTGACATACCTAAGTGTTTGAGTAACTCCCTTACAATTTCAGCTTTACTTTTGTCCTTTAGACCCAAATCTAATTTCTTTGCTAATTCTAAAAGTATGGCTTTTTCTTTCCTTCTAAACTTTCTTGGCAAATTTAAAAATCCTCTTCAGATCCCAGAACCTCTTTAGCAATTTTAAGAGCCATTTCTTTCTTTTTTTTAAAATTTAATCAATCACAAGTCACCAAAATTAAAACAAATTGTCTCATTTACATTTTATTCAAGATCTAGGACACTAACCTGCAAGTGTTTAAATCTGGGATTTTTTTGTACCCCCAAATATATTCAAATCTGTCTAAACCAGTTCAAATCCCTGACAAGCCTCCAAACTGTTACAACATAGGGTAAACCTACCCCCTGCTAATTTAAACCTGTAACACAGAAAAGATTACCCTGTGCAGTAATCTGTGAAAATTCAACAGGCCAAGAATTAGTTCAAGTAAAGAGTAGCAACTTTATTTCTTAAAGTACAACAGAAAATGATTAACTAAGAACTATTTACAACTCCTTTCTCTAACCTATCATTTATTTTACCTTCTATAATATTAGTCCAATTTAAAAACTCCGTATAAGATTTACCAAAATTCAAATTTCAAAACCAACCAGCTGTCGAATCTTCACTTATTATCTTTGTCTGTAGATTTTCTTCAGGATTTCTGTTTCACAGGTCACTGATCAATAAAGGTACCTTGTTAAGAGAGCTAATTTTCTGGTCAGTCTGCAGATGTTGCTCCCCCCCATCACCCCTCACCTCTCCCCTTCCGGTTCAACTTGAAGTGAAATGGTGTTGGTCTCATCTCTGATTCCTCCTGATTCAGAGGCTCCTAACTTGGGCAAGATTATATTATGCGACACATCCACAGTTCTTTCTGCTAATGGCAGTTGACTTTAATTGCCGGTCTGTATTAATGTGTTGCTACCAATCCATCACAGAAAAGATAGTTGAAACCAGTACTTCCAATATAATTCCATGTAGTATTCATTATTCATTTAGGTTATTAAAATTGTAACATAGGTTCTGCCTGTGTTATCGTAGATCCAGTCATTACAGGTGACAGACCAAAACGTACTCCTCTTTGATTATCAGGTATTGTTTCATAAACAAATAAGCCAGAGGTTTGGCTGAATGATCTGGTAACCTGAATTGAATGCGCACAATGACAAGTCACAATAGGATGACAATGAATGAAATAAGCTGGTATTCAGGAAAGATGCTCATGAAACCCAGTAGATTGTTGTTTCAAAAATAATCCCATCTGATTCACTACTCATCTTTAGAGAAGGAAATTTACTGTTCTTATCTGGTTGACCTGTACGTAATTTCAAGCCCACAGTAATGTGATTAACTGTCTCAAATGCTCTTTGAAATGACCCCACAGAGCAATAAATTCTCATGCAAATAAAACTTTGACCAAAGTTTGGAATGAGTTGCACAACAGCCAAATATAATCGCAGGACTGAACGTCGTGCTTCATGGTTTGGAATTAGGGAGTACATAATAGCCATTGTGTGGCTTTCCCATCACTGACCAAACCACCCATCTCCTTTCTGAAAATTTTACTGCCCTATGAGAAGCATTGGGCAATTTTGCCCAAAGGGAGTCCATTGAGATCCTTAAGTGACCAGTTAATAACCACTCAAGTGCCTCACTCCTCTGCCAGCAGTATTTAACCACAGTGGGCAGAAGCCCACACCATGTGTGAAGTCTGGAGATTTTGGGTTTGTATTTAGAAAGTCATTAGGCCTACTTTGGTACCAAAAGCGCCCTTGTGAGGGTCATTAACTACCTTCCCAGCCTCTTGAATCTGGCCCTCTACACAAACTTATAAGCTGACCAGTCACTCCATAATTGTCATAGAAATGTACAGCACAGAAACAGAGCCTTCGGTCCAACCCGTCCATGCCGACCAGATATCCCAACCCAATTTAGTCCCACCTGCCAGCACCTGGCCCATATCCCTTCAAACCCTTCCTATTCATATGCCCATCCAAATGCCTTTTAAATGTTGCAATTGTACCACTTCCTCTGGCAGCTTATTCCATACACATACCACCCTCTATGTGAAGAAGTTGCCCCACAGGTCTCTTTTATATCTTTCTCCCTCTCACCCTAAACCTATGCCCTCTAGTTCTGGACTCCGGGACCCCAGGGAAAAGACTTTGTCTATTTATCCTATCCATGCCCCTCATAATTTTGTAAACCTCTATAAGGTCACCCCTCAGCCTCCGACGCTCCAGGGAAAACAGCCCCAGCCTGTTCAGTCTCTCCCTACAGATCAAATCCTCCAACCCTGGCAACATCCTTGTAAATCTTTTCTGAACCCTTTCAAGTTTCACAACATCTTTCCGATAGGAAGGAGACCAGAATTGCACGCAATATTCCAACAGTGGCCTAACCAATGTCCTGTACAGCTGCAACTTGACCTCCCAACTCCTGTATTCAATACTCTGACCAATAAAGGAAAGCATACCAAACGCCGCCTTCACTATCCTATCTACCTGCGACTCCACGTTCATGGAGCTATGAACCTGCACTCCAAGGTCCCTTTGTTCAGCAACATTCCCGAGGACCTTACCATTAAGTGTATAAGTCCTGCTAAGATTTGCTTTCCTAAAATGCAGCACCTCGCATTTATCTGAATTAAACTCCATCTGCCACTTCTCATCCCATCTGGTCCAGATCCTTTGTAATTTGAGGTAACCCTCGTCGCTGTCCACTACAGATCCAATTTTGGTGTCATCTACTAACTTACTAACTGTACCTCTTATGCTCGCATCCAAATCATTTATGTAAATGACAAAAAGTAGAGGGCCCAGCACCGATCCTTGTGGCACTCCACTGGTCACAGGCCTCCAGTCTGAAAAACAACCCTCCACCACCACTCTCTGTCTTCTACCTTTGAGCCAGTTCTGTATCCAAATGACTTACTGAAGTCCATATAGATTGCCCTCATCAATCCTCTTTGTTACTTCAAAAAACTATCAAGTTTTGTGAGACACACAATTTCCCACACACAAAGCCATGTTGACTATCCCTAATCAGTCCTTGCCTTTCCAAATACATGTACATCCTGTTCCTCAGGATTCCCTCCAACAACTTGCCCACCACTGACATCAGGCTCACTGCTCTACAGTTCCCTGGCTTGTCCTTACCACCCTTCTTAAACAGTGGCGCCACGTTAGCCAACCTCCAGTCTTCCGGCACCTAACCTGTGACTATCGATGATACACATATCTTGGCAAGAGGCACAGCAATCACTTCTCTAGCTTCCCACAGAGTTCTAGGGTGCACCTGATCAGATCCTGGGGATTTATCCACCTTTATGCGTTTCAAGACATTCAGTCCATGCCAGAGAAATCTGTCAGTCCAGCTCCCAGCATTGGGGACTGCTTGTCCCGGTTGTGTACCTAGTGGGATTACTGGTCTGCAGAGCTGCTAGCCAACCCAATTAGCCTGAAGCTGTCTAAGGCAGGAGGACCTATGTGCATGGGATATATACATAACCGAGAATATATGAATGGGAGTAGGCCATTCAGCCCCTCAAGCCTGTTCTGCAGCATCGCCATCCTCTGTGATGTTAGAGCTCCTAATGAGTGTAAAATACATGGCTGAAGCATTTGTAATTAGTTTTGGGCAGAAGTGCTGAATGGATGATCTATATTGCTCTCCTGCCAAAGTCCCCAGTGTCACAGATGCCACTTTTCAGTAATTCTGATTTACTCCAAGTGAGGTTAAGAAATCACTGGGGGCAACGAATACAGCAAAGGCAATGAATCCTCACAATATTCCAACTGCCCTACTGAACTCTGTTCAAGTTAAATTACAGCTCTGGTGTCCACCCAATAAAGTGGAAAATTGCCTTGGTATGCTTTGTACACAAAAAGCAAGATCAATCTACTCCAGTCAGTTACCACTCGGTGGATTCTTGGTCATCAGCATAATGATGGAATGCATTGTCCACCAAGCTATCAAACATCACTTACCAGTAACCAGCACTTAATCAGCAGCTACCTATTTATTGATGCTCAGTTTGGATTCCGTCAAGACCACTCTGCTTGAGACCTCAATTTAGCCTTTTTTCCATCAAGACATTAACCAAAAATGTAAATTAACTGACCAAATAAATACTGTGACTTCAAGAAAAGGTTAGAGACTGTAGTTCTGTAGTTTCTGGGTTTTCTCAACTTCAACACGGTCAAGCGCAAAGCAATACACTCTGACTTAAACATGCATTCTCTCTACCACCAGTGCACAGTGGCAGCAGTGTGTACCATCTACAAGCAGCCACTGCAGCAATTTGTCAAGGCTTTTTTTGGCAATACCTTCCAAACACATGACCTGTAATTTTGTAAAGATCAAGGACAGCAAGTGAATGAGAGCCATCTGCAAGATTCCCCTCCACATTACACACCATCTTGGCTTGGAAATATATCATCCTTCATCATCATTTGGTTAAAATCTTGTGCTTACGCCATATTGATTACTGTACAGTATTCTAGAAAAGTGGCTCTTGACTGTTTATGAATAATTAGAAATGGGGAAAATTGCAGCATCAATATCGCTTGAACAAGTTTCTTTTGTGTTCTAAAACTCAAAATATGTGCCAGACAGACCAAGTTTGATATTGCATTATTCTCACACAACCTGATGGTTTTTCACAGTTTCAGTGAATATATATGCACATTCATAAGCTCATGCTGTTCTATAACAGGTTCACTGCTTCAAGAAATGCTAATTGCTCTTTTCCCTCTTTCAAGAATCAAATGTTAATCTGAATTATGATTTTGCATCTTTTGCAAGAAATAATATTGTTTGAATATTGTTGGTAACAAAGTGGGAGCAGCTATCTTAGTCATGCTTACATATAGCTGTATTGACAGGTTTTCTTTAATCTTTGGGAGTTTAGGATTGTGTACTAGATTGTACCCCAGTGTTATAGATTTTAAAATTATCGTCAGTAATTTTGTCATATAGGTCAATAAGCCAAGTATAATCGCCAATTATTTTTAATGAGCCTGTTTGGAGATGCAGTGGCGCACCTGAAGGGAAGATAGGACTTGAACCTCGACCTTCTAGCTCAGAGATAGGGACACTACCACTCTACCACAACACCCTTCCAAATCCAAGCTCCCAGTGGGTCTTTAAATAGCTGGTCTTGGCTAAGACAAATCTGAGGCGCCATAATTGACCTGTTTCGGATTCAGAACTCAAAATTAACAAGGTTGTAATTGCTTTCGCCTAAGCTGTGCAAGAAGCTAAATGCATGTGCGTGTTAGATGAGAGCCCAGACAGCCCAGGAGTCATGATGCATTCTGGATTTTAGGGGTGAGCTCGTCAGTCAGTATTCAAACTTGACTCCATGACGAGAGGCTATGGCAGTAACTTAGTTGCTGATAGCAGTGCTTAGTGTTTGGAGTCAAGAGAGAATCTGCCACAAGTTTTAGGCCTAGCTTCCGGAGGAATGTGTTGTTATTGATCTGAAGGCTATGGAATGGAAAACTGGTATCCAAGATTTGGAAATCACCTTTTCCTCATTTGTTTCACCTGAGGTAATGCTCGTACACCCAGCTGATGGGAGGTAATGGAGGTACTTTGCTTCTTCTCTTATTGGTAAATGACACTCTAAAATGGGTTTTGAATTGGAAACAGTCACTAGGAAGCAAAACATTTACGTTACAAAGCTTGTGCTGACATGCCCCTTATTTTTTATTAATTTGTTCAAATGTTAGTGCATTTACATCTGAGTCAGACAAGAAAGTCATTTAGTGGTCACGCCAAAACAACAGAAAGAAGTCAGGAGTATACATATCATAGAATCCCTACAGTGTGGAAACAGGCCATTTAGCCCAACAAGTCCACACTGACCCTCTGAAGAGTAACCCACCCAGACCCATTCCCCTATCCTGTTTACTCTACATTTACCCCTTACTAATGCACTTAAGTTACACATCCCTGATAGTGTTCAGAGATGTGTAGGTTAGGAGCATTAGTGAGGGGTAAATATAGGGTAGGGGAACAGGTCTGGGTGGATTATTCTTCGGAGAGTGGTGTGGACTTGGGCTGAAGAGCTGAAAAATGTGTTGCTGGAAAAGCACAGCAGGCCTGACCTGCTGCGCTTTTCCAGCAACACATTTTTCAGCTCTGATCTCCAGCATCTGCAGTCCTCACTTTCTCCTACTTGGGCTGATGAGCCTGTTCCCACACTGTAGGGATTTTATGAAATAGCATTATGATGAGTTCTCATTAAATACAATGAAGTTAGGTGAAAATGTTTTGTCCTACTATACATTGAGTTGAAAAGAGCATTTTCAGGCAACATTGAGGCAACTTGATTAATGCGATCAGAAGCTGGGAAATCTATGATTGGTGGAAGAAGTTGGAAGTTACAAGCACAGAAGTCAAAATGACACCAGTCAACTGATTGGTTAACCACACTGTAATTTAAAAGGCCTGCACATTAGCAAGCAAATATGTCAGGGGAAGTACATTGTTAGTGAAACATTTGTGGTAATTACTATACCCATCATCTGACTGCACACTACTACATTTTAGTTTTGCCATTTTCCAGTAAAAGATCAAACTTACAAGATGTTGATAGAGTAAGTGACTTTAATGATTCAAGTGACTGAAACTTTATGACGAGGATTAAATCTTAAACGGACTATTGTGATTTGATTTGTGTCACTTATGTAAACCAACAAACCAGAGAAGTCACTGTGTCCCAGCAAGGGACTGTGCCAAAACGTTACAACAGCAAGAGGGCTAAATGTTTTGAGGATTTGTGTACAGAAAAAACTGAATCAACAAATTCTATACGAAGAGGAAGAGAAGTACAAGTTGCAGAACAAAGTTCACATTTTAACAGAGAAACTTGCCAAGATCAATGAGGGTCTGGCATGCACAATGGCAACCCAAAATGAATTTGATAGAGCTCTTGCAGAGACTAAAGTTGTTTATGTGAATTTCCACAAGTTCCCAGGCATTGCTGGACTGTCCTGAAGCAGGAAGCAGGGAGCCTGAATCATGTTAAGGAAAAAGAAAACTCCAAGCACTCCTGATTTTTTTTTTGTCAATCAGCTTCAGAGGAGCAATAAGCACCAAGAGAGGGAATCTTAAGTTGTAACAGTGAGAAACAACAGTAAGTGACTAAGAGTCAGAGAGTTGTACAGCACAAAAACAGACCCTTCGGTCCAACTCGTCCATGCCATCCAGATATTCTACATCAATCTAGTCCCAGTTGCCAGCATTTGGCCCATATCACCCTAAACCCTTCCTATTCATATACCCATCCAGATGCCTTTTAAATGTTGTAATTGTACTAGCCTCCACCACTTCCTTTGGCAGTTCATTCCATACATGCACCACCCTTTGCATGAAAAAGTTGCCCCTTAGTACCCTTTTAAATCTTTGCCTTCTCACCTTAAGTCTAAGCCCTCTCGTTTTGCATTTCCCAAGTTTGGATGCAAAAAAACCCTTGGCTATTCACCTATCCATGCCCCTCACGATTTTATGAGCTCGATAAAGTCAACCCTCAGCCTCCTACACTTCAGGGAAAATAGCCCGAGCCTAATCAGCCTCTTTCCTGTAGCTCAAACCCTCCAACCCTGGCAACATCCTTGTAAATCTTTTCTATACCTGTTCAAGCTTAACATCATTTTTCCTATTGCTGGGAGACCAGAATTGAATGCAGTATTCTGAAAATGGCCTAACCAATGTCCTATACAGCCACAACATGACCTAACGTCTATGCTCAATGCACTTGTCTTTATTGGTCAGTAAACAATCGCAAATTCAGCAGGATTGGTTGCTTTAAAAAAAGGATTTGGTAGTAAAATTTTATAGATGTGAAAAAATGGATCCAGCATTGACATGCCTTCTTTTTGAATTTGTACAAAAACTTTGAAGCTAATTCTTTCCGCCTACACTTACCTGAAAATGCCTCAACCAATCCAAGCCCACTCGTTAACCACAAAGCAACCTGTTCATGCAGGATAAATAATTGTTCTCTCTGAGAATTTTGTTCCTGTGTTTGTCTTGATAAGTGCAAGATGAAAGGCTTCAATAATGTAACTCTCTTCTCAGCCATACTTATGATCTATATTGACAGGTGACTGTCACTGGAATGAGGTTCCCCAACTCCAAATTGCTGTCAATCTTCTCCACTGCTTCATTTTGGTGACGTACAGTTCCAACTTCCAAGGCTGTTACAACAAAGATTCCTGATGAAGGGCTTTTGCCCGAAATGTCGACTTTCCTGCTCCTTGGATGCAGCCTGACTTGCTGTGCTTTTCCAGCACCCCTCTAATCTTGACCACACAAGGATAGTTGACACCAATCTCCCACTGTTGTCCCTTGGGCTGAATGGTGCACTGGAGTTCTTCCATTGGATAGTTTATTCTGTTAAAGATATTGAAAATGCAAGTTGTTGCTGTGTATGTTTCAATCTCGCGGTATGCAGCACATTTGCCCACACCAATCTCTTGAGAGAGAATTTCTTGAAATTATCACTTCCTTAACATTTCCTTGATCACGAGCAAAACCGATCCCAAACCTCAGAAGACTTTTAGAATGAAATATTAAAGGAACTAGATTTTTAGTTTTGACTGCGAATACCTTGTGTAAGGTTATAAATATGGAGGAAAAGAATAATACATTTGTACAACACAGCAGGACATCGATGAGCCTGCTGTGTCCATGTCAGCTCCCCACATGAGTAACACCATTAGTCCCATAGCCCTGCAAGCTTTTTTCCTCATCTAGTGCTAATCTCATTCCCTTTCGATATCTATAATTATATCTGTCTGCACCATAGTCACAGCCTCACCCCTCATCTTTGAAACCATTTTTCTAACTGCCTTCTACATTCCTTTAAAGCCTTTAGATCCTTCCTAAAATGGTGTTAAAGTTGGCAGGCTGTGCTAGTTGAAACTGAACCAGTGTTTGATAATGCTCATCATAACTTCCTTGTTTTTGTATTCTGTTCCTCAAAGAATAAAGCCTGTAATTCGATGTACACTATTAACAATTTTCTCAACTTACCCTACCACCTTCACTGATTTATGCCTTCAGGTCTATTTATTCATGCATCTCCTTTTAAAATGGTATCCTTTTGATTTATACTGCATCTTCTAACAAAATGTATTATTTCTTTCTTGTCTGCTTTAAATTCTGTATTCTGTGTTCACATCTTACTGCATCTGCAGTCATTGTTTTTACCACATATTACACCAGCCTGTGACTCTTGAGTTAAAAATCACACAACACCAGGTTATAGTCCAACAGGTTTAATTGGAAGCTCACTTGCTTTCGGAGCATCACTCCTTCATCAGGTGATAGGAGTGACGCTCCGAAAGCTAGTGTGTTTCCAATTAAACCTGTTGGACTATAACCTGGTGTTGTGTGATTTTTAACTTTGTGCACCCCAGTCCAACACTGGCATCTCCAAATCGTGACCTTTTGACATCTTGTCACTACCCTGTTCACAGTACTTCTAAGTTTTGTGTCAGCTGTAAATATTGAAATGAGACCCAGTACACCCATATCATTGATGTGGAACAAGAAAAGGTCTTATCCTGGAAATCCCACTGTATGTTTTCCTCCAGTCCAGAAAATAACCATTACAACGACTCTGCTTCCTGTTACTTAGATAACTTTGTATCCACTATCCTTTTTAATTCCATGGACTTCCACTTTACTGGAAAATCTGTAATGTTGCATTTATCGAACACTTTTTGGAAGTCTATATTGTTCAGATGGGGGAGTGTCAAACTGAAGATCTAAAGGTCCTTGGATCAATTCCAACTTTTAAAAGAATTAGCAAGTACCTTTTCTAACGAGTTTTGAGAAGATACTTAGCGCAGATTGAGATTCTGGATGTAAGTTTGCTTGCTGTACTGGAAGGTTTGTTTTCAGACGTTTCATCACCATACCAGGTAATATCATCAATGAGCCTCTGGCAAAGCACTAGTGGTATGGTCTGCTTTCTGTTTATGCATTTAGGTTTCCTTGGATTGGTGATGTCATTTCCTGTTCTTGCTCTCAGGGATGGTAAATAGGGTCCAAGTCAATGTGTTTGTTGATAGAGTTCCGGTTGGAATGCCATGCTTCTAGGAATTCTTGTGCATGTCTCTGTTTGGCCTGTCATGGGATGGATGTGTTGTGCCAGTCGAAGTGGTGTCCTTCCTCTCATGGTGTCAGGGATATGCATTAGTCAGGGTAAATACAGAGTAAGGGGAATGGGTCTGAGTGGATTACTCTTCGAGGATCGGTGTGGACTTGTTGGGCCAAAAGGCCTGTTTCCACACTGTAGGGATTCTATGATTCTCAAATTGTATCTCTGGCGATTCTAGCTTTTGGTGCCGAACCACCCCATGATTGTACTTGAACCCCCTTTGAAGTCAACCTGTTACTGTGAAATCTTTGCTTGCCAATCTTTGATTCTTGTATCCTTTGGACAGTTCTGTTTTCAGTCCAGTGGAATTGGTATTTTTGCTCTCGGTTGCTCCTTGTCTTTTTCCATGGCATACCTAAACATTATACTATGATCACTATGTTCCCCCCGATTGAGACTTAATCTTATTGAACCGTCTCATTCTCCCATTCCACTTAGAACTGTAGAACAATTGTAGGACAGAGGGTGACTATTTGGTTTGTCATGTCTATGCTGGGCAGAATCAATCCAACAGTGTATCCTTCTTCATAAGGCCAGACATACACTGATCTAAAGCACACTTCAGAAACTCTTTTCTCCTCTGTTTACAATATTGCTCTGTCATGGTCAATCGTCCCTCATTTTGAGGAGAACATCTATTCAAGGTCAGTTATTTCTGCCATGAATTTCATGTGAGTTAACAGACCAGTTCTCAATATGCAAATCTTTGTGGGCATGTCAGACAGGGACTAGGATCTTGAGTGCAAGATTTGCTTAAGACAGAGATGAGCATTTTTTTCTTCTGTGGGAGTCTTTGGAATTCCGTTGCTCAAAAGACATTGGATGCAGAACCTTGAAGTATTTTTAAGGTGGAGGTTCTTAATTGCCAAGGTGATGGAAGTGTGGCAAAGTCTGTGGAAACTGCATCGGACAGTACATCCACCGACCGACTCACCCTTGGTGGAAAAGAGCCATGTTCATTTGTGAGGTTTAGCCAATGATAATGATCCTCACCAGTGGTGGCCTCAGAGAGGTGGCTGTCAAGATATTGGCAAGTGTTCTACACATTCCAGAGTATTTGCTTCGATATAAGTGAGAGGTGGAGTATTTTGTTGATCAGATCTATATTGATGTTTTGTTTTGCCAATGTTCGAGGAAAGGCAGAATTGAAAAGATCTGCACTCAATTTCAGGCCAGGCAACAACCATCATCCAGTAGCAGACAAAGGTGAAGAGTTTTCCCCTCTAAGTGCATTTAATATTGGCTTTTGTGGCAGGTTGATCTTTGAAGAAGTGAGTAGGCACTGTCAGGTTGTCAGTAGCTCCCAACCTTGCTTGACACTCGTCTGGATCCTGTAGACACCCATTCGCAAGCTTCTATTCAACATAGTTGCAGTCACGTCTTCTTCCGTCAATTGTGATTATCTCATTTTGTATTACAATAATCAAAGAGATTCAAAATTTTTACAACTGTATAGTTTCTGCATCTCTCTGTCATTTTCACTTGATGTTCAACATAGAATAAACTCAATCTTGTAATGGCACTTCTAGTGTTTTTTAATTCTAATGAAATAGATCCTGTTGAAGCCCCTGCAGGATTCCTGTCTATCCAGCACTGTAATGATGTGAAGGAGCTGGGGTTGAACTGAGGTGGACCAAGTTTAAAAATCACACAATACCGGGTTATAGTCTATAAGGTTCATTTGGAAGCACTAGCTTTTGGAGCGCTGCTCCTTCAGGTGGTTGTGGAGTACAAGATCATAAGACACAGAATTTATAGCAAAAGATATATAAATATCATATAAAAGTCATATAACTGAAATGATATATTGAACAAACCTGGATTGCTGTTGAGTATTTCATCTTTTAGAATGGGTTGCAGGTTTCGATTTATTAATGTGTAAATCCCAGAATTTCCTTTTAAGTTACCTTCATGAGATAACTTAAGGTTTTATAACAAAAGGTGACATCTCAGCTTAGACAATGCATTCAAGGTGTGAGGTTAGAGTCTGTCTGTATCCCAGTCTTGAGTCAGGCTGGTTCTATTTTGAAAGTGGAATTTACAAAATATTACATGTGACAGCATTGACTGCCTGCAGATTGTACATTTTTTTTAATCTGTATCTGAAAATATAACTCTGTAAATACAAATTCACCCCATAGACTTGTGTGTGTGCATGCATGTGAGAGAGTGTGAGTTTGCCTTTGTGAAAGCTTGGTAAGTGTGTGTGTGTGTATCTGCGTGAGTATGGAGGAGTGTGACTTTTAGCTCGGCACTGTAATGACACTCTTCCTTGCATTCTTTCTCCATCCTTTCTGAATGTCTTGCATGCAAGAAAGTTTTTAGTACCTGTACCTGTCTTTTTTGAGCCTGGTCTTCATTATCGCTACAAGAACATTTCCATGTGTCTTTTTGTACTCACCATTGATGAACTTTATTTTTAGCCAGCTTCTTGTGTTTGCTTACAAAAACTGTAAGCCTAATTAAATTCTATAAGATTACTTCAAATTAAAGCGCAATGGGACAAGGGCACAACTAGCCAAATGCAAAGTTAACCATGATGTTAGGAAACCCTTCATATCAAAACGAAAGATAGGAATGAGAGGAAATAATTGAGGTTAAGGTATCTGAAATCATTTTGAAAACATTCTTTATTGGGATTCTGGGAAACTATAGGTCTTTTTGTAACAATGACTTTTACTAAACTGAATGGCTTCTCATTTATAACTGTTAAATAGTCTATCTTTAATATCTATTTCGTGTAACACCTCAGCAATTTACATTTCCATATCTATCTTTGATAGAAACATTTGATTGAGCTGTTGTAAATGACAGAGTACACATGCCAATGATTAGCCTTAGTTTAACAAACCCAACTGGTCCAAATTGGAATTGTTGATCCAAATTAAAGATGGTTAGACGCAGCCAATAAAACAGGCTATCTGGCAGTGTTCCGTGAACATTTTGCTTGTGTCAGATCAAGAATGTGCCTGACTTTTAGAATTTACATAACTGATTCAACAGCCGTTGAAGGATTTTTAAAGTACAATTTATGTAATTAATCTCTTCTTAAATTCAGTTTAGTAATTGATTTAATGATTTTCATTCAAACTGCACAAGATTAATAAAAAAATAGCTAGAACTAAAAGGCAAGTACAGACACCAAGAGGGGGCTTTCAACAATCCTATTATCTCTACTGATTTGCCTCTATTTGAATATCATCGATTCCAAGGAGGGGAAAAAAAATTCACTTTTCATATATTGCCTGTAGGTTGACCCATGAATTTGAACCAAAAGATCTTTGTACTTATCACTCATCCATTGCTGAAGTCATATTCATCTTCATTGTAGAATCCCTACAGTGTGAAAGTGGGCTATATGCCACTGACACTCCAAAGAACGTCCTACCCTATCCCTATAAACCTGCATTTCCCATGGCTAAGCCACCTAGACACTATAGCCAGCACATCTGTGGGAGGAAACCAGAGCAAACAAACCCATGTGGACACTGGGAGAATGTGCAAATTCCACACAGACAGAAGCCAGAGGGTGGAATCAAACCTGGCACTGAGGCAGCAGTGAATAAAGGAAATTACAGCACAGGAACGGGCCCTTTGGCCCTCCAAGTCTGCACCGATCCAGATCCTCTATCTAAACCTATTGTCTATTTTCTAAGGATCTATATCCCTTTGCTCTCTGCCCATTCATGTATTTGTCGCGAATACATCTTTAATGATGTTATCGTGCCTGCCTCGATAACCACTGTGCCACTCTGGTAAACCTACTTGATAGAATTCAAAAATAGCATTCCAATGCACTTAAATCTGTGCACTTACCTCTGGCTTCTTTGTGTGATATTTGGGGTGACGGGCACCATCTCTAACCTGGCAAAACCGCAATAATGAGAAGGTGAATGTCACTGTCTCCAAGATATTAATTGTATAAAATCCGACTCCTATTTGACTTAAAAAAAGCCAAACTATTTGAACCTGAATTGTATGAATATTTATGGCATCTGCTTTTACAGTCCGGAATGGGCCCCTCTTCCAAGTGGAATTGTAGAAATCCATCCAAACTTTAATAAATGCCATTTTTTCTGTTCTGTCTTATTGTGGATCCTAAAGCAACTTTCCAGGCTATGACTGAGCTCATCCCTTCTGTGCACATTGTGAGAAGTTACAGATGTGAATGTGGGTTGATAGCCAAGCCCCACAACTTGGATGTTGGAGAGCAAATTAACACGGCAAAGGGAGTAATGATATGAGTCACAAGTGGAGCAACTTAAATTCTAGTTAGTGCAATTCATCCTGTGCTGTGGCACAAGATGGGTGTTATTGGAATAGCTGACCTCTCAAATGCATTGAAAGAGACACCCAGGAATATGTTGAGCACTTCTCAGACCTTAGCGCTCTCGAAAAGCCACCATTCACAATGAGATCCAGCACCAGATCAATCTTTGACAAACTATAGGAACAAGTGTTTGACAACAAAGACATTATAAAAGAGCAGGCAGGTGGGATTACTTTAGTTTGGGGTTATGTTCAGCTAGGACTGGTTGGATGAAGGGTTTGTTTCTGTGCTATATGACTATGTATTGGCAGAGCGTTTAGGTTTACATAATACAATAAAGCACACTCCTCATTCCTTCAGGAAGGGAAAATCGTACCTGACACATGTATTTTGAATTCTTTACACGGTAGCAAGGGGGATCAGAGTCAAAAAATGTGGAGCTGGAAAGGCACGACAGGTCAGGCAGCATCCAAGGAGCAGGAGAGTCAATGTTTTGGGCATAACCCTTCATCAAGAAGGGAGATCAGTAGATGTAATGTATTTGGATTTCTAAGTGGCATTTATGAAGGTCCCAAACACAAGGCTACTTAGTTTGATAAGTGTCCATAGTATTGGGGGTAGTATATTAAAATGGATAGAGGAATGATTAAATAATAGACAATAAAGAGTTGGGATAAGTGGAGTATTTTTCAGAATGGCAACATGTAACTCATGGTATGCCACAGGAATCCGTGCTCCATCCGCAATTATTTACAATATTTATTAATGACTTTGAGGGAAATGAATGTACTGTAGCAAGATTTGCAGGTGACACAAAAATAGGAGGGCAGGTAGTGAGAATGGCACAGAGTCCGTAGAGGGATATAGACTGGTTAAGTGAGTGGGCAAAAACTTGGTGCATGGAATATAGCATTGGAAGGTATAAAGTTGTGCATTTGTCAGGAAGAATAGAGTAGCTGAATATTATTATAAGTGGAGAAAAACTGCAGCACAGAGAGCTTTGAGAATCCTTGTATACAGATCACAAAAAAAGGCTAGCATCCATGTTCAGCAGGTAATAGGGAATGAAAATTGTCTTGGACTCATTGGAGTTTCGAAGAATGAAAGACTATCTTAATGAGACAGGCAAGGTATTTAGATGACTTGACAGAGCAGATATGGAAAGGCTATTTCCCCTTGTAGGAAGAGTCTATGACCAGATGGTATAATCTTATAATATGGGGTAATCCAATTCTCCTCTCAGAACGTAGTGAATCTGTGGGATACTTCATCACACAGGGCTGTGTAGCCCTTGTACTTATATATAATCAAGGGTGAAAAACATGTTTTAATCACTAAGGG
>NC_057726.1:66383419-66439596 GCF_004010195.1 Chiloscyllium plagiosum | reverse complement strand
CTGTTCAGCCGACTGAGTCCTTTTTTTTAGGTTCTTACCTTCCCAGAAGCCTCTGTTGACGACTTCTGGGTTCCCGCTCCTAGTTGTAAAAAAAAAACAGATTGCGAAAGGAAAAACGTTAATTTAAACTGGTCTCCGCTTACCTTCCGTCTCCCCTCTCTGTGCGCCCGCTGTAGCACTGAGCCATCTTCTCATTTGCTTGTGATAGCCTCCAGAGAAATTAGGTGCATAAATACACAGCATTACCTGAGTTATCTCACTATCCAGTTACCAGGAATATGTTGTGGTGCTGTGGATTCCTGTTCAAGGCTTTCAGGATTTGATGGTATCTGGACAAATTCTTCAAAATGCAGAGTCCTATTGTCTGAGTGTTTATATGTAATAAGAACAAAAAATCTAGGAGCAGGAGTCGGCAGGAGCCTGCTCTGCCGTTCAATAAGATGATGGCTAATCTTTTCGTGGACTCAGCTCCACTTACCCGCGCTCTCACCGTATCCCTTAATTCCTTTATTTTTCAAAAATAAAATCTACTTTAGCTTTAAAAGCAATTTACTGAATAGCAACTACTTCCCTGGGCAAGGAATTCCATAGATTAACAACCCTCTGGGTGAACAAGTTCCTTCTCAGTTCAGTTTCCTCTAACCTTGAGGCCATGCCCTCTTGTCCTAGTCTCACCTACCAGTGGAAACATCCTATCTATTTCTATTTTATCAATTCTCTTCATAACTTTATATGTTTCCATAAGATTGCCCCTCACTCTTCTGAATTCCAATTAATATAATCCCAATTTACTCAGTCTCTCCTCATAAGCCAATCCCTTCAACTCCGGAATCAACCTAGTGAACCTTCGCTGCACCCCCTCCAGAGCTAATACATCCTTTCTTAAGTAACGAGACCAAATCTGCACGTAGTACTCCAGGTGTGGCCTCTCCAGCACTTTGTACAGCTGTAATATTACCTCTCTGCTTTTAAACTCAACCCCTTTAGCAATGAAGGACAAAATTCCATTTGCCTTCTTAATTACTTGTTATACCTGCAGACCAACCTTCTGTGATTCATGCACAAGGACACACAGGTTCCTCTGCATAGCAGCATGCTGTAACTTTTTACCATTCAAGTAATATCTATTTTGCTGTTCCTTCTACCAAAATATATGACTTTACGTTTACTCACATTTGTATTCCAACACTTTGCCCAGTCGCTCAATGTGTTTGTGTTCCTCTGCAAAGTTTCACATCCTCTGCACACTTTGCTCTGCCACTCATCTTAGTGTCATTGGCAAATTTTGACACTGTACATGTCGTCCCCAACTCCAAATCATCTATATAAATTGTAAATATTTGTGGGTCCCAACACCTAGCTCTGAGGCAGGGATCTGAGGTCTGTTTCTATCTACTTTGTACCCAGGATGCTTTGCTAATGAGAGAGATGATGACTTCATTCATACTCTTCTCAGGTGAGGCTTTGCAATCAGGTGCTCTCTATTTCAATGGCTTTGGAATGCGGAAAGTGTAATGTTCAGCTAGCTTTGACTATGATTTCAGGTCATTGGAATGTGGTGTCTATATTCTTTTTAGAAATTCAAATACATCTCTAGTACATTTTTATGCATGGCTTGAAAACACTGGCTTTCCTTAATTAGGAGAAAGTGAGGACTGCAGATGCTGGAGAGTCAGAGTCGAAAAGTGTGCCAGTGGAAAAATACACAGTCAATTAGACTACATTATCCAAAGTGACTATTAATTTTGTGCCAAGCTTTTTCAAGATTTTGACAAGCTTTTCCATCATTGAGGTTAAATTAACTGGTCTTTATTTGAACACGTGTGACATTTGCAATTCTCCTCTTCCTGACATCCTGAATCTGAGAAAGACTGGACAATGGTGGTCAATATCTCTACAATTTCTACTCTCTCTTCTCTTGGTGTCCTTTGGATGCATCTCATTCAGCCTTAGCTTTAAGTACAGAGAGCTTATCCAATACACCACCTAATCAATTTTAAACCCTTTTAAGTATCAGAATTATCTACACTTGAACCATGATCTGCACAGTATCTACTTCCCTGGTAAATATGGATACAAAATATTCTTTTTAATATCTCCGCAATGTCACCTGCATTATGTATAAATCTCCTTTGGGGCCCTCGTTGACCTTACTCTTTCCCCATTATATGCATCTTCCACCTTGAGACCCTCCAACCACACACCATTGCCCTGTGGCTGAACACCTCAACTCCCCCTCCCACTCTGCCAAAGACATGCAAGTCCTGGGCCACCTCCACCGACAAATCAAAGCCACATGACGCCTGGAGGAGGAACAGTACATCTTCCAACTTGGGACCTTCCAACCACACGGGGTCAAACTGGATTTCATCAGTTTCCTCATCTTCCCTCCTCCCATCTTGTCCCAGATTCAACCCTCCAACGTGACACCACCCTCTTGAACTGTCCTACTGTCCTTCTTTCCCACCAATCCATTCCACCGTGCTGTGCTTTTCCAGCGCCACAATGTTTGACTCTGGCCTCCAACGTCTGCAGTCCTCACTTTCTTCTGTGCCTATGGATTCTTTTAGGTTCCTTTTTATGTTAGCTGCCAATCTCTTGTTAGTGTTACTTGGCTTTATTAGTTTGCTTTCTTACATGGCGTTTTCTCTGAATCTTTGATATTCAGCGCAGTTTTGTTGTCTTCTCCACCTGAAATCTGTCGTAAGCACACTTTTTTTCTTCTTAATCTTTAGTTATTTAGGTAGCTCCGAATTTGTTTGTCCTACCTTTTTCCCTTTCTGGGAATATACCTTGTCAGTGCCCAACTGATCTCCATTTTAAAGACACATTGTTGAGATTTCATTTTACATGCCAAACTTCGATTCCAATTTATGTGATCCAGATCTATCCTTATCCCATTAGAGTTGGCTTTTCCTCAGATAGTTATTCTTAGTCTGAACATTCCTTGGTTTTTTTTTTCCATACCTACCTAAACCATACAATGGTTACTGTCCTCAAAATGTTTCCTAGTCTTAAGAGCCACATTTAGAAATGCCTGCTTGTTCAAAGCATTGAAAACATAATGTCAAACGGAGAACACCTTGTAAAAGTCTCTTGCCCCTCTCTGTCCTTTACAGTACGACTATCCCATCTAATTTTGGTTCATTAAAATCTCCCATTACAATGTGTAAGTTTGCCACCACTCTGTCCATAAGTCACCAAGTTGCAATTAAATTACAATGTCAAGCAATGTAATTATACCTTTTTGCCCTTTTAGCTCGAGTGAAATAGATTCTGTGCTGTGCCTGACCTGCTTGGGCCATCCAGTTTTTCCAGCACTGCAACGCTCTCCTAAATCAAAACAGCCATCCTTCCAACTTGCTATCCTTTCCTGCCAAGAGGTTGAATGGCCTACTCCTGATCATGATTCATATGTTCTGATAACACAAAGAGATATTGATGAGTTAAGTGAGTGGAAAAGATGTGGCAAATAGAATGGAATGGGGGAAAATGTGATATTTGATCATTTTGGCAGGAGTAATTTTTAAAAAGCATATTATCTCAATGATTAAAGATTGCGGCGTGCAGGGATGTAGAGGGACCTGGGTGTCCTTATGCATGAATCACAGGAGTGATTAGGAAAGTTAATAGAATATTATCATTCTTCACGAGTGAAATTATTGGTCCCCGTATTTAAAGAAGGGTATAAATGCTTTGCACAATGACTAATTTAGACTTTATTGCTTCTCCCTTCCTCTGAATCCATTGAATATTTTAAGATTTCATATTCTAGCCCTAACTCTCTGTCCCAGTATTTTGTGTATCTTTTGGTTTTGAGCGGTGAGAATTTATAGTTTGAATGAAACTCTGCAAAACATTTTGAGGTTTGTCCATTGCACACATAAAGTAAACTTGTTGGAAGTCTTAATTACTGTCAAGTAACATCTTTGGCATTGAAAATTAACTTTTCAAGGAGGAGCCTTATTCCATCAACATTTAGCTATTGTTTTTAGTTACTTTATAATATTAATCTATTAACATTTTAACTGCTATATCCTTTATCTGTGTGTCTCAATCCAAATTTTCAGTGCTTTGTTTACTTTCACTTTCCAGATCTGATTTGATATTGAATTTGATGTTCTAACGGAGACTTCCTGGTTCGGACTGTGCACTACTCATTAATGATACTTCAGTGATTTGATTAAGGTAACATATAATTGTTTGGCATGTTTGCACAGTTCCTAGACAACCTTTGAGGACACTGCACGTTTTTTAGATAGCTGGATGGCAGCAGTCTGCCATTCCAAAGCCAATAGATAGTTAGTGCCATTCATTGGCTCCTCAGGACAAAGTTCAGTCCATTTTCTTGTAGATGCTCCAAATCTTTTTATGTTAATTATCTTACTTCAGTAGTGTAGCCAGCTTGATTGAAAAATTAAAATGATGGCAAAATGTGTTTGTCTTCCTAACTTGCTGGTTGCGCATTTTTGATTTGTGTTGATTTGAACATCATAATTATTGGATTTCATTTTGGGATAATAGTTACAATTTATTTGAGCTTGAGCAAATCTTTGGGTCGCTGAGGTCTAACTGTGGGACGTGCGTTATGCTGGCATCACGCTTGATAAGCTAGAGAGATGCCTGTCTCCACTGTCTGTCCAGCCTTTATGTTGTTGAAATGTTCTCCGGTTAAATGTGCTCCCTACAGTTTTCTGGTTTTCTCCTTCAACTCAACTTATCTGGGCATGACATAGCCAGAATCACTCTGTAACCTGTTCTTTCAGCTTTACAGGCCTGTTCACGATATGTACAAATCGTACAACTTGTGAGGGATGTTTTTGTACAAAGCAATGGTTCAGCTTTGAAATTGAGAGGTTCTGTATGCTCATGGTAAAAAGGGACTAAAGTCTTTTTTTATAAAAATAGCAAGTGATGGCAGGGAAGTGAAGCTATCATTCTGAAGAGCGACATGATTGACATTGTTGGAGTTTTCCACTGCACCACAATAAAGATGAAGGGAAAATTCTTCAAGATAATTGGTAGATTGGCTCAGTAGAGACTTTAATTGTAAAATTAAGGCAGAGACCACTGTCTGTACTAAAGGAAATGGAGAGGAATACTTGAACCTTGAAGATTGTGATTATTAAGGAGCAGGGCAGTGGGCTTCATTTTAGATTGATACAACAAAGGGCTATCACAGACTTGATGGTCTTCATTCTGTCCTGTGAATGTCAATCCAAAGGTTGATTACAATTTTGAACAGTGTGCTTGCACTTTTATCGGGAAGAGAGATAGGTGCTCCTTCACTTTTTATAACATTTTCAGACAATAGGAATTAGTTCTTACTCTACTACACATCCTATAAATGGTTAAGCTCTGTTTTATTCCTTATGTTTAAAGTAGAGCACAAACTGCTTCTTAATATATATCACAAAAGGAATATATTGGGAATAGAAGACCATCTCGTTAGGGTGATTAACACTGTTCTCCACTACAAAGAAGGAAAGTGAAGAAGGCTGTGTTGCCTGGCTGGTGCAAAGGCTCAGGATATCTGCTCAGAGCTGTAGAGGAACATCCAATCGGAGAGAGAAATCCGATTATAATGGCCCATGTGGTACCAATGACATCCAGATAAGGGAGGAGGTTCTGCATACAAGGAGCCAGGCATAAAGTTAAGAAGCAAAATCTCAAAAGGTACTTAACTTTGAATAAATACCTGAGCCACATGAAAATTGTCATAGAGTAGAGAGGGAAGATGAATGCATGGCTCAAAGACTGGTGTGGTAGAAGAGGGTTCTTGCTAAAGAGGCACTGGCACCATCACTGGAGAAGGTAGATGCTGTATCATTAGTATGGTTTACTGTGTGAGGAATTACATAACTAGGAAATTGGAGAGGGTTTTACAGCAAAAGAAAAGGGGCATAGGAATTAAAATTGGGAAAGGATGGTAAATTAAATAGTGGAGGCAAGGTAATAATAAAATAATCAGGAAAGGGTAGAGAGTAAAAACCTAATAATAAATCAATAGATAAAGTAGAGGTTATAAAGACTGTGAAAGGACAAATTTCAAGGCTGCTCAGTTTTGAATATTTGAAAGAAAGCTGATGAGCGGCTAGTGCAAATTTGAATAAACATGATCTGATGGGTGTTACAGAGATATGGGAGCAGGTTGACCAAGATTGGGACATGAATATTGAAAACTCTGACATTTTCCTGGGAAGGACAGGAAGCGAGAAAAAGGTGGTGGCATGATTCTGTTAGTTCATGATTGTATCAGCACAATGGAGACGTGTGACGGAAGTTCAGGAATCCAGGGTGGGGAAACCATTTGGGTTGAGATAAGACATGACAAGGAAGAGTCACACTGTACATGCCTCTTAGTAGTAACCATATGGTAGCATGCAGTATGAAAGAAGAAATAATGTGAGCTTGTTAGAAAAGTATGACAGTCATCTTGGGAGACCTATTCTACATAGCTGCTAGAAAAAAATCAGATGGGCAAAGGTAGTCCAGCTGAGGCATTCATAGAATGTTTTTAGGATGATTTAGAACATCGAACATTACAGCGCAGCACAGGCCCTTAAACCCTCAATGTTGTGCCAACCTGAGAAACCAATCTGAAGCCCATTTACCCTACACTATTCCATTTTCATCCATTTATCCATCCAATGACCATTTAACTGCCCTTAAAGTTGGCGAGTCTACTACTGTTGCAGGCAGGGCATTCCACGCCCCTACTACTCTGAGTAAAGAAACTACCTCTGACATCTATATCTATCACCCATCAATTTAAAGCTATGTCCCCTCATGCTAGCCATCACCATCAAAGGAAAAAGGCTCTCACTGTCCGCCCTATCTAACCTCTGATTATCTTATTTCTCAAGTCACCTCTCAACCTTCTTCTCTCGAACATAAGCAGCCTCAAGTCCCTCAGCCTTTCCTCTTAAGACCTTCTGTCCATTCCAAGCAGCATCCTAGTAAATCTCCTCAATGCTTTCCAAAGCTTCCACATCCTTCCTGTAATGCGGTGACCAGAACTGTACGCAATACTCCAAATGTGGTCACACCAGAGTTTGGTACAACTGCAGCATGACCTCCTGGCTTCGAAACTCGATCCCTGTACTAATAAAAGCTAACACACTGTATGCCTTCTTAACAATCCTATCAACTTGGGTGGCAACTTTCAGGGATTGATGTACATGGACACCAAGATTTCTCTGTTCATCTACACTACCAAGGATCTTTGCAATAGCCTAGTACTCTTTATTTCTGTTGCTTCTTCCAAAGTGAATCATCTCACACTTTTTCACATTAAAATACATTTGTAACCTCTCACACCATCTCTGCAGCTTATCTATGTCTCCCTATAACCGACAACATCCTTCGGCACTATCCAAACTCTACCAATCTTAGTGTCATCTGCAAATTTACTAACGCATCCAGGTTATTTATAAAAATGACAAACATCATCGGACCCAAAACAGATCCTTGCGGTACACCGCTAGTAACTGAACTCCAGGTTGAATATTTCCCATCAACCACCACCCTCTGTCTTCTTTCAGCTAGCCAGTTTCTGATCCAAACCGCTAAATCACCCTCAATCATATGCCTTCGTATTTTGTGCAATAGCTTACCATGGGGAACCTGATCAAACACCTTACTGAATTCCATATGCACCACATCAACTACTTTGCCCTCATCCACCTGTTTGGTCACCACCTCAAAGAACTTTAAGGTTTATGAGGCACAGAACAATGTATTCTGGATAGAGATGATGAAGTGTGGCACTGAACAAAGCACAGCTGGTCAGGCAGCATCTGGGGAGCAAGACAGTCAGTATTTCGGGCTTCGTACAGCACAGTAAGATGGAATTAATTAGAGTCCTAGTGAAGGTGGCCTCAGGCAGCAGCAATTATGCCATGTTTGGAAAAAAAAGAGAACTGGGAATTAGGAACAAAATAGAAATTGTTGGAAAAACTCAGCAGGCATGTGTTGCAGCATCTGTGCAGAGAAAACTAAGTTCACATTTTTGGACCAGTGACCCTTCTTCAGAACTGATTGTAACCAGGGAAAAGGTGGTATAGTTGCTGAAGATGGGGTGGGGTGAGGGGCGGAGGAGTAAACAATAGGTGAAGATAGAGCTCAAGAGAGAGAAACACCGTTGGCCAGAAAAAGGAATGGGTAAAGGTCAGCCTGGGAGAATGAATAGCTGCTAATGGAGGCCATTACCTGTAGTGGCTGACAATCATGGAAATTCTTTAGTATGGAAACAGGCCTTTCAGCCTCATAAGTCCATGCTGACCCTTTGAAGAGTAACCCACCCAAACCCATTCCCCTAGCCTATTATCTTATATTTCGCCCTGACTATTGCACCTAACTTACACATCCCTGAACACTATATGGGCAATTTAGCATGGCCAATTCACCTAACCTGCATATCTTTGGATTGTGGGTGGAATCTGGAGCACCTGGAGGAAACCCATGCAGACAGGGGGAGAATGTGCAAACTCCACACAGACAGTTGCCCCAGGCTGGAATCGAACCCAGGCCCCTGGTGCTGTGAGGCAGCAGTGCTTACCACTGAGCCATCAGTGGGTTGGTTGTGGCAGCAGTCCATGTGATGACAGGGGCTGGTGTGTGGGAGTTGGTGGAAGGACATGGAAGGTGTTCAGGCCCTAAACTTACTGAACTTGATATTATGTCCTGAGTCTCCAAATAGGAAATGAGATGCTGTTCTTCCAGCTTTACAGGAGCAGCACAGGAAGACCAAGACAGAGATGTTAGCCAGGGAATGTAGTATGTTGGAGTGGCAAGAAACCGGAAGCTCAGGGTAATTTTTGTGGCAAAAAACAAGTATGCTTTTCTCTATTAGTTGCCTAACCACCTGCTGAAGACCCAGTCTTGATGTTATGTCCTTTAGCTGTGCTGCTGCCAAACCGCACCTGGTGGTGGACATTGAAATCACATTGAATATTTTGTGCCTTTACCAATCTCAGTGCATCCTCTAAGTGTTCTTCAACATGGAGAAGTATTGATTCATCAGCTGAGGAATGGTGATACATAATGATCAACAAGAGGTTTCCTTGCCCATGTTTGACCAGATGCCTTGAGACTTCATGGGGTCCAGAGTCCGTTGAGGACTTCCACGGCAACTCTTCCCCACTGTGCTTGGACCTCTGTTGGGTCTGTCCTGTTGGTGCAACAGGACATACCCCAGGATGGTGATGGTGGTGGCTAGGACTTTAGTCTATGTTTCCATGAGACTAAAACAGCAGTTGAGTGTCAATCACATTGTTGTAACTCTGGAGTCACATGTAGGCCAAACCAGGTGAGGATGGCAGATTTCCTTCCCTAAAGTATATGAATGGACCAGATGGATTTTTTTGACAATCTGCAATGGATTCACAGTCATCAGTAGATTCCTAGTTCGAGATTAGTTTTTATTTTGAATACAAGTTTGCCATGGTGGGATTGAAACCTGAGTCCCCAGAACATTAACTGAATTTCAAGATTAATAGTCTAGCAATAATACCACTATGGCATCACCTCATAATATAAAACCAAGAACTGTGGAAGTTGGAGTTCTGAAACAAACCCAAGCAGAGATTGCTGGAGAAACTCAGCAGGTCTGGCAGCGTCTGGGAAGAGGAAGCAGAGTTAACGTTTCAAGTCCGGCGATGGTTACGTCTCACAGATATAATCTTCAATTTCCTTTTCCAAAATTTATCAGAATTAAATCTGCAGGTTTTCCATGAGTTGCATTTCACTAGTATCTGTTGGATTTCCATGACGTTGTAAATTCGCCGGCATTTCAAACAGACCATCGGGTGCACTTTAACAGACAGTTGTTATATACATGATATTGTAGATGATGAGTACAACCTCTCCTATTCTAACGTGACGCTTGTGTATGCACCTTCCTGAAAGAGTTCAGAAACTGATAAATTCATGTCAACCCTGGCTCATTTACAGGCACTTTGACCTCCTGAGTCAGTGTTCCAGGTTCATGTGCTACTCCAGGAGCAACAATCAGTGCTGACAATCCAGCAGGCTGAGGTCATGCTGCACTGTCAGAACCACCATCTCTTGGATTTGACATTTAAACAAAGGCCCCATCTATCTTCTAGTGTAAGTGTAAAAGACTCTTTGTATTAGAACAGGAGAGTTATCCTGTTCAAAAATAATTCCTCCACTCAAGAAAGCAATTTTTCTGGCCATTATTGTATTGTTGTTTGTTGAAAGTTTGCTATGCATGTGTTGGCTGCCACATTTCCAGCAATATTGCAGTGACCACACTTCTTAAGACACTTCATTAACTATCAGGCACTTTCAGGTGTCTGTCTGGTGATGAATAGTGCAACAGAAATACGATTCTTTCTTTTTGAATCCGTGCATACCAAGAAGTGAGATGAGCTATAAGTCAGGTTTCAATACAATCATACATCTTGCATGCCATGTGAGTATTCGAATTATTGCTGACTGTGCCTTATGTCTATTGTAAAGGCATTGCAATAATAGAGAATAGCCGGTTTCCCCACTTTGAGCACATTGCAGTTGGTCATTTTGCAAATGTTCTTCTCTACTTATGTAAGTTTCTGTGATACATTTGTCAGTCACTCTGAGTTACCCTGCACAGGGACCATTCTTCACACATTAGTACAGATAATAGTTACATGTAGGACACACCTTGCAAGGGAATAGAAGATGAGTTTTTAAGAAAGAAATAGCAACATTTATGGATGATGATTGAGCGAACCAGATCAGCAAAGGTAGTGTTGATAGGGAGTTCAGAGAGTGCATTTGGGGACAATTCTTTTGCAGTAGCATGTTCTCGATCAATAATGAGACCTGAGACAGGATTAATTGGTAACTTCATGATAAAGGAACTTTTAGGTAACAGTAATCATAATGTGGTAGAACTTCACATTTAGTTTGAATGGGAGATGCTTAGCTCTAAAACTAGTCTTTTAAATCTAAATATAAGGTAACTATAATGGTAAGAAGATAGAAGCTGGCTAAAATGAACTGGAAAACTACCTTAAAAGGTAGACTTTTAAGGAGACATTTAATAATAAGAAAGATTTAAGAAAGATCAGGGGGCATTTTTTATGCAGCGAGCGGTTCGTGTGTGGAAGGAACTGCCAGAGTAAGTGGTGGATATGGGTACAGATACATCATTTAAAAGATGTTTAGATATGCACATGCTTAAGAAATGTTTGGAGGGATAGGGGCCAAAAGCAGGCAGGAGAGATGAGTTTAGTTTGGCATTATAGTCAGTATGGACTTTTTGGACACAAAAGTTTGTTTCCATGTTGTATGATTCTATAACTCTTCCACAAAGATTTATCACGGTGAGAAAGACATTTTTAGAACGGTGCATAATCAGTGGCTGAAAATGCAAGTTAAGAATCGTGTCAAATTGAAAAAACACAGACAATTCTGCGAATAAAGAGACAAAGAACAAAGAAAAATTGCAGCACAGGAACAGGCCCTTCGGCCCTCCAAGCCTGCACCGACCCAGATCCTCTATCTAAACCTGTTGCCGATTTTCAAAGGATCTGTATCCTTCTGCTTCCTGCCCATTCATGTATCTGTCTAGATACATCTTAAATGACGCTATCATGCCGGCCTCTACCACCTCCGCTGGCAACATGTTCCAGGCACCCATCACCCACTGCGTTAAGAACTTTCCATGCATATCTCCCCTAAACTTCTCTGCTCTCACTTTGAACTCGTGACCCCTAGTAATTGAGCTGCCCCCACACTGGGGGAAAACGTTTCTTGCTATCCACCCTTCTATATCTCTTATGATTTTGTAGACCTCAATTGGGTCCCCCTCGACCTCCGTCTTTCTAATGAATAAAATCCTAATCTACTCAACCTCTCCTCATAGCTAGCGCCCTCCATACCAGGCAACATCCTGGTGAACCTCCTCTGCACCCTGTTCAAAGCATCCACATCCATTTGGTAATGTGGCGACCAGAACTGTACACAGTATTCCAAATGTGGCTGAACCAAAGTCTTATACAACTGTAACATACCCTGCCAACTCTTGTACCCAGTACCCCGTCCAGTGAAGGAAAGCATGCCATATGCCACCTTGACCACACTATTGACCTGTGTTGTCACCTTTCAGGGTACAATGGACTTGAACACCCAGATCTCTGTACATCAATATTCCCCAGGACTTTTCCATTACTGTATAGTTTGCTCTTGAATTGGAATTTCCAAAATGCATCACCTCTCGTTTGCCTGGATTGAACCATCTGCCATTTCTCTGTCCAACTCTCTAATCTGTCTATATTCTGCTGTATTCTCTGACCGTCCCCTTCACTATCTGCTACTCCACCAATCTTAGTGTTATCTGCAAACCTGCTGATCAGACCACCTATACCTTCCTCCAGATCCTTTATGTATATCACAAACAACAATGGTCCCAGCACAGATCCCTGTGGAACACCACTGGTCACAGTTCTCCATTTTGAGAAACTCCATTCCACTACTATTGTCTGTCTCCTGTTGCCCAGCCAGTTCTTTATCCACTAGCTAGAACACTCTGGACCTCATGAGACTTCACTTTCTCCATCAGCCTACCATGGGGAACCTTATCAAATGCCTCACTGAAACTTATGTATATGACATCTACCGTCCTTCCCTCATCAATCAACTTTGTCACTTTCTCAAAGAATTCTATTAAGTTGGTAAGACACGACCTTCCCTGCTCAAAACAATGTTGTCTGTTACTGATATTCCCATTTTCTTCCAAACGAGAATAGATTCTATGCCTCAGTATCTACTCCAGCAGCTTCCCTACCACTGACATCAGGCTCACCGGTCTATAATTACTGATTATTCCTGATACCCTTCTTAAACAAGGGGACAACATTAGCAGTTCTCCAGTCCTCCGGGACCTCACCCATGTTCAAGGATGCTGCAAAGATATCTGTTAAGGCCCCAGCTATTTCCTCTCTCGCTTCCCTTAAGTAACCTGGGATAGATCCCATCGGACCTGGGGACTTGTCCATCTTAATGCCTTTTAGGATACCCAACATTTCCTCCCTCCTTATGCTGACTTGACCTAGAGTAATCAAACAGCTATCCCTAACTTCAACATCCATCATGTCCCTCTCCTCAGTGAACACTGATGCAAAGTACTCGTTAAGAATCTCACCCATTTTCTCTGACTCCACGCATAACTTTCTTCCTTTATCCTTGAGTGAGCCAACCCTTTCTCTAGTTATCCTGTTGCTCCTTCTGTATGAATAAAAGGCTTTGGGATTTTCCTTAACCCTGTTTGCTAAATGGGTGAGATTCTTAACGAGTACTTAACTTTGTATTCCAGCTTCATTCAATAAATTTAAATTCCGTGAGCTGTTGTGGTGGGATTGGAATCCGTGTCTCCAGGCCTTGTGGATTATTTGTCCAGTGTTGTGGTTAGTCAGTTTCTAACACCTCTCCCTGTTTAACTAACAGTGCAATGTCAATAGTTTTCTTGCCCTCCAGTGCAATGTAGTCATAAAGGATTAGAAAATTATGTCAGAGCCTCCATGATTTACTATGAGTAAATCCTACAGTTTAAAGCCTAGGCAGTAGTGCGCAATGAAAATTGAGGGTGAGTGAGAAGCAGGAGGAACTGGAGGAGCGCAAGTGAAGGTTATGGAGAAAGGAAGGGGTGAGGCCATGGAAGGGGGGGAAAAACTGAGTATTTTTAAAATTTAGCACTTAACGGACTTGGAGCCAATGTAGGACAGCATAATGGATGAGCAGAGCCTGTTGTGTGATAGAATACAAGAAGCAGGATTTGAATGCGATCAAATTTAAATAAAGTTCAAAGTTCAGTGTCAGACCGAAGGATTAGTTATAATTGAATTGTCATCAAGTGACATCACTGTAAAACGTTTTTTCCTTCCAGAAACATCTGTTCCTAATTGTGGGAAATCGTTGTTGAAATATTTCTTGGAGGCCCTGTGTCATTTATAAGAGAGAGTGGAGCAGTGTGAAGACAAACAGTATTATCCTATCTTTGCCAAACTTTTGTTCTTGCTGGCAAAGGGCGGTACAGTAAGAAGTGAAAATATTGTGGTCGATCTAATTAGGATGTCTAGTTTAATGTATACAAATTCCATAACATACGTCCATCCAGCAAACTTCCATCTATAGCTTGCTGTACAAATTTAAATACAGGAACCACTAGTAAAAGAACAAAAAAAAGAACATGTTGCAAAGTTTTTTGTGGGCTCAATCAAATTGTTAAACTGCTTGACTTGCATTTGAGATTTATTGGATAATCACAACATTCTTTCACTGTGTATCAGACAAGTATTAACTCCTTTGTCTCTTAGTGTGCAACAAACATGTTGTGTCATTTTTCTCTAATGTCAGTTGCTTTGTCTCTTTTCCTCCTTTCAAAGGGCTGTTATTTGAAGTTCCCTTCTCATCCGTAAGTATGACATTCCACAGCTCTGTCTCGAGACATCCAACTAACTTATTTCTACAGCCATTTTTGTGCATCAACTGTCTTTTAAAACGTGTATACTGGAACTGCAAGTTAGAAATGTCCCCTGTACTTTGATGTGCTGTAATGTGTTTGTAATACTATGGCCAACTCCATGTGCATGTCTGGAAGCAGCATCGCATTGAGCTGAAGGTGAAACTCAAACATTATCAGACCATTGTTTACCAGACTTCTTATGTGACACAGATCTAGATCTGCTATAAGTGACACATCAACTTTCAACTACTTTAGTCAAAGACTCCTAAGATGAATCATCATGATGCAGTGGCAGGTCAAAATCTCAAACAAGGAGATTCTTCATGCTGAGCTCAACAGCATGGAGGTTGCCTGTTCGATCAAGAGAGATCCCACAAGATAATGAAATCGTTTACAACTTGGATACATACTCGAACGATGACGAGCCTACCACAAATCTCTAAATGTGTCAGTCACTTTGGCGCTAGCCATTTCTGTTTCCAACTTACACTTTTGTTTTTTTTTCCAAAACTTCACTATTAGCAATGTCTATATTGAACTGGTGCTACACTAGTACTGCCAGCTCCTGATGCTTAAATCTGGCATAGCAGGTGGCAACAATAGTGTAGCCTTGCCTGCTAAAGCTGATGGCCAGGAAGATCCAATAAACATAGTCTTCCACGCACTCCCCAGCTACTTTTCAGCCCTGCCTCCTCCCTTCCACTCCACCTCCTGCCTCACTGGTTTCTCTACCTCCCAAACCCCATCTCATCCCATGTCCAGATCTTAAACTCTCCTCTCCACTTCCTTGACCTGACCATATCTGTCCATCTTCCTTCCCACCCATCTGGTCCACTCTTCCCACTGACCTATCGCAATAACCCACAACCTGCATCCAGCTATCACTACCACAACTCCCTTGCCCCCCATTCCTGCCCCTTCCCTCTATTTATTTCTGAGCTCCCCCCTCACTCCTCCATCTTGATGAAGTGTCTCAACCTGAAACGTCGACTTTTCCACCACCTGATGCTGCATGGTTTTTCTGTGTTCTTCCAGCCTCCTGTTTGTCTACTTTGGATTCCAACATCTGCAGGATTTTTTTGTCTCTAATAGAATCTTCCAGCATCTTGACCTTGAGAAGCCAGCATGCAGTCCTAAACATCACCAATTATTTTGATGATGTTGCCTACAGGCAATGCATTCTCCTCAATGTAACACATTTAAAAATAGCTCAATCAGTATGTAAACCCGTGTAAAACTTGCAGCCCTTTCAGTTCACAGAATCACATCATTTTTATACTGCAGAAGGAAATCATTCAGCCCTGCACTGGTTCTCTAAATGAGCATTGTGAATCTGCCTTTTCCTCAGAGCCCTGAATATTGTTTCTGTTTAAATAATCATCTAATTCCCTCTTAAATGCCTCAATTGAACATGCTTCCAAAAGACTTCCAGGATTCTGTTCAGACTCTCGCGACACATAATGTGAAAATGTTTTTTTGCTCTCATGACATTTGTTGCTTTTGCAAATTACCCCTCATTCTCAAATTTTTTTATGAGTGGTAACTAGTTCTCTCTATCTATCTACTTTGACAAACCCCCTCATGATTTTGAAAATTTCTATGAAATCTCCTCCTAGCCTTCTGTCCAAGGAAAACATTCTCACTTGACCAATCTATCTTCATAACTGGTAGTGTCATCTCTCAAATAATTCTCATTGCGTCTTATGCACACTGTCTGAAGCGTTTACAGCCTTCAGTTATGTTTAATATTAAACAGCCTCTGTAGTGCAAAAAATACTTTATAAATGTACAGTCTCATTCTATCAAAAATCCTTTAAAAATTGCAGGTGTTTAATAATTTTTCGAACATGGTTTTCCTTTATAATTGTTTTCCTTCAAATCACTAGTTTGTCCCAGTTTACCCTATTTTCCGTGACTTAAATAAATTTCTTATGTGGACTTCTGATATTCCTGCTTTGCTATCTGTGAGAATGCTTCAATCCGATCATCTGATTTAGCCTGTTTGCTGCCTGCCCTGTGCTGAATGTCACAGATACCTCGATAGATGGTACCAAATTGAAGTTGGCAATATAACACCATAAGATTGTAGGAGCAGAAATTAGGCCATTCAGCCCATTTGAGTCTGCTGTGACATTCAATCGTGGCTGCATAGGTTTCTCAACCCCATTCTCCCCATAACCCTTGATCCCCTTGATACTCAAGCATCTATCTATCTTAGTCTTAAATATACTCAATGACCTGGCCTCCACAACTTTCTGTGGCAACGAATTCCATAGATTCACCACTCTCAGGCTGAAGAAGTTTCTCCTTATCTCCGTTCTAAAACACCTTCCCTTTACTTAAAGCTGTGCCCTTAGGTCCTAATCTCTCCTATCAATGGAAACATCTTCCCAACATCATTTCTGTCCAGGCCATTCAGTATTCTGTATGTTTGAACTAGATCCCCCCCTCATCCTTCTGAGTATAGATCTAGAGTCCTCAAATGTTCCTCATTGTTAAGCTTTTCATTCCTGGGACTGTTCGTGTGAACCTCCTCTGAACATGTTCCACGGCCAGGACATCCTCCCTGACATCTGGGCCCAAAACTGCGTACAATACTCCAAATGTGGTCTGACTAGAGTCTCAGAGGTACATCCCTGCTTTTATATTCAAGTCCTTTCAAAATAAATGCCATCATTGCATTTGCCTTCCTAACTATTTACTTAACCTGCAAGTTTATCTTGAGAGAATCCTGGACCAGAACTCCCAAGTCTCTTTGTGCTTCAGACTTCTAAATGGGGAGAAAATTCAGAAAATAGTCCATGCCTCTATTCTTGCTACCAAAATGCATGACCTCACACTTCCCCATATTGTTCTCCATCTACCACTTCTTTGCCCACTCCCTGAACCTGTCGAAATCCTTCTGCAGCCTCTCTGCCTCCTCAATGCTACCTGTCCCTCTACCTATCTTTGTAATGTCTGCAACCCTAGACCGAATGCCCTCTGTTCTTTCATCTGGATCCTTAATGTATAAAGCGAAAAGTTGTGGAACACCACTTGTCACTAGCTGCCATCCTGAGAGGAATCTTTTATCCCCAATTTCTGCTTTTTTGCCAGACAGCCAAGCTTCTATCCATGCTAGCACCTTGCCTCTGACACCATGGGCCCTTCTCTTACTCAGTAGCCTCCTGTGCGGCACCTTGTCAAAGGCCTCCTGGAAGTCCAAATAGAAACATCCATTGGCTTTCCTTGGTCTAACCTGCTTGTTACTTCATCGAAGAATTCTAGCAGATTTGTCAGACATGACCTTCCCTTCATGAAACCACGCTAACTTTGCCCTATTTTACCATACAATTCCAAGTATTCAGAAATCTCACCCTTCAACAATGGACTCCAGGATATAGAGGGCTCTGCTTTTGGACTAAATCTATGCCGCAGTTGTTTTTCAAAGTCAGCTGCAAACATTATTCTCCTGCTAACTGCAAAATTCAAACCATTTATTTTGTTTTTGGTGGCTTAAACTCAGCTATAACCTCTGATCAGGAAATGTATCTTTTCTCTCGCTGTTGAAAATCTTAAGCTTTGCATCCAATAGAATCTACTAAGCTCTTGATACCCAATTCAGATAAAGTGAAATATATTGATGGTAGTGAATTAGATTGAAATCGGTTTTACTGCATGAAATGCACCATTTGGCCCAATATGTCTTTGTGCCAGTGTTTATGCTTCTCACAAGCTTCTTTCCACTTATCTCATCCAACCAATATATTCTTCTGTTCTTGTCTTCTTCTGTTTATCTAGCCCCTTCCCTATTGAATGCATCTCTGCTTTTGACTCACCACAACTATGTGATAGTGACTTCCATGTTTTCACCACTCTTTGGAGAAAGACATTTCTCCTGTATTCCTCATTGAATTTATTATTAACTAACTAAAAAAATCATAGCCCCTAGCTTCGAACTCATTCTCTAATGGATTTATCACCTCTCTATGCCTATTGATACACTTCATAATTTTAATTGTGGAGGCCAATTAGCCCATTTGGCTAGCTGCTTATTGCACAATTCAGAAAAGAATCAACGGTATCCATTTAATTCACATTCCGGTTGAGGTAGATTTGGGAACTGCCTCCTTACTGTGTCCCTGCCGTTGACAAAACTGCTAACAAAATAATTCAGAATGAAACATCAGCAGTGAGCTAAGGACCTGAGTGTAGATAGAGCACACATCAACGAATAATTTAATTAAGGTCTTAGTCTTTTCCGAAGAAAACGGTCATGAACAATTCAGTCTTTTACACTAAATTATTCACCTGCTTTAAATGCTTCTAATCTGCCCGTTAGATTTAGAGTGAATCATATTCACTGTTTGATGTTTCATTTTCGGTCCACTTCATTTATACCCTTCTGCACAAAGAAGTGCTCTTGTGAGTTAACCTTCAGCCTCTGTGAACAGATGTTTGATCTGTAAATGCAGAGTATCTGGTCAAAGTTATTTGGCTATCCTTCGATTGTCCGTTCTTCGGTTTGCAAAAGAATAATCGTTCTGTTGGATCATAGGCTTGGGTTGTTATTCATGAATTTTGTTTATTAAAAATCAAATGACTGGCTTGGAAAGGTTATAACATTTAGTTCATTGGCAACTATCATACAATGGTCAAAAGGAAGCCACTCAGCTTTATGGGTCTGTGCTAGCTGTGTGTGCCTCCCCATGTCTCCTTCCCCTACTCTTTCCCAACACACTCACTTCATAAAATAAGAAAAGGCACAACTATTCACCAACTTCCTCAATAACATTCAATCTCTAGCCCAGTATCCGTAATGAAAATCTTCCATATTGTATGAAGTTGAATCTATTTCCCCAAAGCTTTCATGTATTCGTGGATCAAAAGGAATTGCACTCGAGCTGCATATGTATTTGCCAGTCTCCACAAAGCACCGTTCTGAGAATCAAAATTCGACAATTCTCTATCATTTTTAGTGGCATTTATTCAATTTAAGTCCCTACTGAAGGTGAAATAGCATTTTGTGAGCTACAGAGTGGATGATAAAAGCAAATCTATTTTAAAATCTTACGCTTAATCATATTATAGAATCCCCACAGTGTGGAAACAGGCCATTCAGACTAATAAATCCACACCAAATTTTAGAACATCCCACCCAGACTCTCCACAGCCCCAATATCCCCACATTTCCTGTGGCTAATCCACCTAATTTACACATCCCTGGACACTGTGGGCATAGCCAATCCACCTAACCTGCACATATTTGGACTGTGGAAGGAAACAGGAGTGTCCAGAGAAAACCCATGCAGATATGGGGAGAATGTGCAAACTCCACACGGACAGTTGCCTAAGACTGGAATTGAACCTCGGTCCCTGGTGCTGTGAAGCAGCAGTGCTAACCATTGAGTTGCCATACTTCAATTGAATATTAACAGATAGAACAATCAAACCTTAGTCAGAAGGCTGCCTTGTCTCTGTAAACAAGCTTACAAACAAAGACAATTTCCTGATCTGAATGAGCTTTGAAAGCAGGGATGCTTGCTGCATACTGATGCATTATCTCAGTTGGTTTATGTAATCTATGTAAAGTGACTTAATGTCATTGCAGTAAGACTAAAGCGACTACCAAATAGATGAATATGGAACAATGAGACGTATCACCAATCATTAAGACTGAAATCCTCCTTTTTGGTTTCCCAAATGGTTCATTGAGTAAATGTATTGAGCAGTGTGGAATGAATCACACATTTATCTTAACTATTTGATGCTTTTTAACGTCTGTAAATGTGGGCAAATTAACCCGACATGCTGCACTTGAATGTGTTGATTAGAAAATGCAATCTTCACAGATTGGGAAATTGAGTGCAATTACTGTTTGAGTTTACTATCTATTCTTGACTTGTCACACTAGCAGCTAGCTGCCTCAGACCAGCTAATAATCATTTAAGAAGATATATTGTTTGTAAAACAAAAAGATGTTTGGCCTGCTATAAGATTGGATTTGATTAGATTCTCCTACAGTGTGGAAACCGGCCCTTCGGCCCAACAAGTCCACACTGGCCCTCTGAACAGTAACCCACGCAGACCCATTTCCCTTTGACAAATGCACCTAACACTATGGACAATTTAGCATCGTCAATTCACCTGACCTGCACATCTTTGCACTGTGGGAGGAAATCGGACCACTCTGAGGAAACCCATGCAGACACTGGGAGAATGTGCAAACTCCACACAGACAGTCACCTGAGGCGGGAATTGAACTTGGGTCCCTGGCGCTGTGAGGCAGCAGTGCTAACCTTTGAGCCACAATGTCGCCTATTATTCTCCATCTTTAAAATATTATTATTATTATAATACTTGTTTGACTCTTGCCGTCCTTTTTTGCTTTTGTCATAGCATGTGAGCTTTTAGTCTGCTTGATGCAATTAAGTGTAGAAGGTGTAACGCCCTGCCCGTTTACTTCTTCCCTCCTCCCTATCAAGGGCCCAGGTATACCTTCCTGGTGGAGCCTGGAAGCTAAAGATAGTTGACATGTTCATAGTGACTCTTAGCAAAATTTTATAGATGCACCATAAAAAGCAGTCTATCCAGATGCATCACAGTTTGGTATGGCAACTGCTCTGCCAAGATTTGAAAAAATTAGAGTTGTGATCACATCCCAGTCCATCACAGAAACCAGCCTTTCTTTCATTGATTCTGTCCAGATTTCCCACTGACCTAAAAGCAGTCAAGATTAGAGCGGTGCTGGAAAAGCACAGCAGGTCAGGCAGCATCCGAGGAGCAGGAAAATCAATGTTTCGGGGAGGAGTCCTTCATCAGGTACCGCAACCGACTGATGAAAAGCAGCCAACCTCATCAATGACTCCTCCCAACCCCTGGTTATACTCTTTTCCACCCTCTTCCATCGGGCAGAAGATACAAAAGTTTGAAAACGTGGCAACAGATTTAAAAACAGAAGCTGAAAGAACCTCAGATGCTGTAAATAAGAAATAAAAACAGAAACTGCTGGAAAGGTTCAGCAGGTCTGGCAGTATCTATGAAGAGAAATCAGAGTTAATATTTTGGGTTCACTGACCCTTCCTCAGAATGGCGTCACCAGATCCCAAACATTAACTCTCATTTTCCTTCACAGGTGCTGCCAGACCTGCTGAGCTTTTCCAGATTTGAAAACAGCTTCTTCCCCACTGTTAACAGACTTATGAGCAAACCCTTCACTTATTAGAATTGATCTTTCTCTGCAGCTATAAAACTATATTCTGCATCTGTTCTATTACCCTGATGTACTTCGGTAAGATATGAGTTGAAAAGTGTGTTGCTGGAAAAGCACAGCAGGTCGGGCAGCATCCAAGGAGCAGGAGAGTCGACGTTTCGGGCATAAGTCCTTGAAGAAGGTATGATTTGTCTGGTTAGCTCACAAAACAATACTTTTCACTGTATCTCAGTGCATATGACAATAATAAGTTAAGTCAAATCAAAAAGCACTGCAATTTACCTGCACTTCATTTAACCTAGGAGAAAGTGAGGACTGCAGATACTAGAGACCAGAGTTGAATAATGTGGTGCTGGAAAAGCACAGCAGGCCTGGCAGCATCCGAAGAGCAGGAGAATCGACGTTTCAGGCATTCCTGAAGAAGGGCTTATGCCCGAAACGTCAATTCTCCTGCTCCTCGGATGCTGCCTGGCCTACTTCACTTAATCTAGTCCATTATATTTGCTGCTCACCATGTGGACTCCTGTACATTTGGGAGATGAAGCGCAGACTGGGTGGCCACTTTGCAGAACACCTACATTCTATCCACAAAAATGACCCCGAGCTTCTGGTTGCCTGCCACTTCAACACACGACTGTGTCCTCTGACCAACATCTCTGTCTTGGGCTGGCTACAATGCTCCAGCGAAGCTCAATGCAAGCTAGAAGAACAACACCTCATTTTCAGCTTGGGAACCCTGCAACCTACTTGACTCACATTGAGTTCAATCATTTTAGGGCCTGACCACCACCTCCCATGCCCTTATCCCAACCCCCACATACTAGGCCTTGTTATCATATGGGTTGCTATCACAAACAATCCATTATCAGCCACTAACAATCCCCATTAGTAGCTTTTCATTATGCCAGGTTGACCTTTACTCATTCCTTTGTCTGCCCAACTATTTTTCTCTCTCTCTGGGATCCAACTCCACCTATCGTTTATGCTTTCCCCTTCCCCACACCCATTCTCTAACATCAACACCAACCCATTCCTTGCTGCAATCAGTTCTGAAGAAGGGACACTGTACCCGAAATGTTAATCTGCTTTCTTTCCACATGTTATGCCAGAGCTGCTGAGTTTTTCAAGCAGTTGTTCCAGTATCACCCATTCTCTAACATCAACACCAACCCATTCCTTGCTGCAATCAGTTCTCAAGAAGGGACACTGTACCCGAAATGTTAACTCTGCTTTCTTTCCACATGTTATGCCAGAGCTGCTGAGTTTTTCTAGCAGTTGTTCCAGTATCCACACTTCTCTGGTCTTTTGCAGCAATTAATTAGTTAATTTCTTGCTTGATACCAGGCTGAGAATCCTGTTCTGAATATAGAAATGCTAGAAACTTTGAGCAGGTCTGGCTGCAGTCTGTGGATAGCGAAAAAGTGTTAACTTTTCAGATGCTGCCAGACCTGCTAAGTATAACTTCATTTTCTATATTTTATTTCTGATTCCCAGCATCTACAATAGAATCATACAATGGTTACAAAACAGAAGGAGGCTATTCAGCTTGTTTTCTTGATGTGGCAACAACACTGCATGTCCTAGTACCCCGCACTTTACCTATAGCCCTGCAATTAGTTTCCCTTCAAGATCTCATCCAAGTCCTCATGAAGAAATATCTCATTTTCAGGCTGTGCATGCTAGCTCCCAACCATTCACTAGAAAGGAAAGTTTTTCCTCGCCTTAACATTTGCCCTTTTAAGGACTGGGTCTGTTTCCGTGCTGTATGCCTCTATAACAAATAGGATGGAAACACTATATGGTCAATCATGAATAATTTGATTTTGGCTTCAACTCTACTCCCATATCCCTGGATTCCTCAAAAGACCAAAGATTGCAATCTTTTAAGTATTTTTGTTGGTTCACCCACAACTCTCTAGGGTGGAGAACACTCAACAATACACAACACTTTGAGTGAAGAAGTTTCTAAGACTTAAACGATTGACCCCTTATCCTGAAACCATATCCCTGGCCTCGGCGTGGACTTGACTCCTGGCCTCGAAGAGAAGCCTGGCACGATCTGATTTGGAAGGATTGTTATTCTGAACTCTTATTTCACTATTTTTAAAATTTATAGCAAGGCTTTGTTATTTCTTTTCTATGTTTATTCCCGAAGACTTTATATTTAAGAATCTGAACCTACGTATCTTTGTATCTAAGATGAGGCCGTTAATGGCAACTTGTAAACTTTTCACTGCACTCATGTGAGTACATGTGACTATAAAGCTAATTCTTGTATTCTTGGAAATTCTTATTCTAGATTCTACAGCCAGGGAAAACAATGTCTCTGCATCTACTTTGTAAAACACCTTCATAATCTTTGCATGTTTCAATAAGACCGTACATTATTCTAAGGTCCAGAGAAGAAAGAACCAGTTCATTAAGTGCCTCATGAAAGGATAATCCTCACATCCCAGGGACCAATCTAGTGAACCTTTGCTGTACTTTACTCAATGCACATATAGTCTTCCTTAAATATGGAAACTAAAACTGCACTCAGTCTTCAAGGTTTAGTCTGTAAAGAGATTTCTTAAGTCTTGTACTCTTGTCCCCTTGCCCTTTGCTTATCTGCATGCTAGTTTTTTGTGTTTCTTCCACATTTTCAAATAACAAATTTTGTTTTTCCATTCTGCACAGAACATGCTTTTTGATGATGGATTTAAAGGGTAAAAAAATTCTGCTTTAAAACAAAGTAGCTATATAAGATAATGTGATATTTGCAGTTCTAAAACATTATCAGAACACATTGAGAATTTTATATATAAAACGTTGCCTTATTTGAGCACAGAGGGAGAATTCCAGACAAATGTGAGAGACATGTTGTGGGATCAGGCAAGCTCAGCATGGGAACAACCTCCTGATTGGTTCCTGGGTAGGTCACAACAGACCTGTGTCTGGACAACCGAGCAGAAATATCTAGCCTGCATCCATCTTCCCTTTTCTCGCGTGCGTGTGTGTGTGTAGTAAAAGGAATTCCTAGTAGCTAGATATTCTCCCTCAGGTTTCCTTTGTGAGCTATTCTTTCTGCAAATCCCCTGTTGAAAGATTACCTTCAGAAACATTGAAAGGCCAAATACTCAACCAGTGTGCCCACAACCTCATGTCATCAGCAAATAGTCAGAAAGAGTCTGAAGGCATTAAAAGAAAATAATTCCTCAATGTCCATGATCCAGACTGGTGCCAGAAACTGTGCTTCTCTGGTGGTACTTCCTTCCCCACCGATAGTATTTCTGTTATGACTTGTCTCTTTGTGTGAATATTTGTATGTACTGGACTCTTAAAAAGGGGTAGCGTTTAACCTATAGAGTTGAAAGTTGGTAATTAATTTTGTAAAGTTGTTAAAAAAGTTAACGGTTGGAAAATAGTTAGCAATAATTAATAATTTACTTGTTAATGGAAGTAATGTGATGTGCAAATTCTTTTAACCCAAATCAGTTGATTTGGATAATTTGGTGGTTTAACCAAATGACTCTCTCAACAGTGGGGTTTGATTTACCAGGCACTACCCACAGTGAGTTATGATAATTCTTACAGTTAAACTAAATAGCCTGAGACTTCCCACATTATGCTTCAGCTGCTATTTTGTTACCCTATCAATTGACCTGTATATATCACTTAGCAGCTTCCTCCTCCGAGCTTGCATTCCCACTTTGTATAATTAACAATTCTAGATACATTATTCTCTCTTTGTCTCAGTCATTAACATTGGTTTTAAATAACTGATGGCCCAGCGCTGATTTTTGTAGCATTCCACCTGTCCTGCCAGTCTGAAAATGTCTCATTTATCCATTTTGCTTTGTCTCCTATCTATCAATCAATTCTTTATTTGAGCTAATATATCATGGAGCTCCAAACATCTTTTGAGTTGTGTTTTACCTTGTCTGTCATCTTATGAAATTCTATTTGGAAATCCATGTATGTAATCCAAGTATATTACATCTATCTTTCAGTCCCAGTACCTCAGAACTGATTGCAGTTGCCCAGGAATCTAAAACTCCTGCACCATCTGTCCAGCTATTCTCCTACTTCGATATACAATAGTACATGCCAGGAGTAATCTGGTGATTACTACCTTTTGAGATCCTCTTTGCTGATCATTTCCCCAACTCTCTAACATCCACCTGCAAAAGTTCATGTCTCTTTCTGCCAATGGCTCATGCAAGAATATCAGGCGATGACTGGGGCATAAACAGGGTAGACAGGAAATAACTTTTCCCCTTGATGGAAGGATCAATGACCAAGGGGCATAGATTTAAGATAAAGGGTAGAGAGGTTTAGAGGAGATGTGAGTAAGTTGGAAGCTGTAACTCACTTCCAGTGTGGATGGTAGAATCTTTCTGCCAATGGCTCATGCAACAATATCAGGCCATGACTGGGGCATAAACAGGGTAGACAGGAAATAACTTTTCCCCTTGGTGGAAGGATCAATGACCAAGGGGCATAGATTTAAGATAAAGGGTAGAGAGGTTTAGAGGAGATGTGAGTAAGTTGGAAGCTGGAACTCACTTCCAGTGTGGATGGTAGAAGTACAACACTCAGTATTTAAGTAGTATTCAGATGGCCATACGAGGCTATGGGCCAAGTGCTGGAAGATGGAATTAGAATAGTTTGGTGGTTGTATTTGAACAGCACAGACTTGATGGGTTGAATGGCCCTTTTTCTGCAGTGTAAACCTCTATGACCTCGGAACAGGATAAATTTGAGCTGGATCAAGCAGTTTCAAATTAATCGCATGTTTAAATTATACTGCGGTAACTTTATACGTATTGGACATCTTCATTGTCCCTTTTGGGTTTTTGCAGATTTGGATGCTCCAGCATTCCCTTAATCTGTAGGAACGGTTTAACTTTCAGATGAACCTCACTAATTGTTTGTAATACACTGCTGTGTTTTGGGGTCTTGTCTAATGTAAGAATGAAATGCAAATAAAAATGGAAACCAGGATGCACAAGTCTTCCAATGCTGACATCAGTGAATTTTATTCTGTTAAATGGTTAGTAGAATCATTTTGTATAAGTAGTTTTGTGTAGTGTTTGGTGAAAAGTATTGAGGAAAATATGTGAACAGTTTTGAGGTCTATCATTTTTATTTCAAAAAATCATGTAACATCTTTTTTAAGGTGTGAGACTGACAAAAACTTATTTCTCTTAAATTGAGATTATTACAAGACAGATTAGGGCTCAACAAATTACAGCCATGTTGGACATTGGATGGATGTCAACTTTTTAAAGTCGGTTAAAAATTGTTTATACTTGTTTTCCCTAATTTCCTTCAGCCTCGATGTTAGCAGTGATGCCTTCAACTGTCTGAGTCTAGAGAATCATGAGAAAGTGCAGTAGCCTTCACTGATATGGGCATTGCCATTAGACGGCATGAAAATGAGCATGTGTAAGTTTGCAGACATTCCAGTAGGGAAGAGACAAATGAAAAGTTTTGAAAAGTGAGCTAATAATTGACTTCATTTCTTATGTGACAAATATGTCCCGAGGCACGATGGCTCAGTGGTTCGCACTGCTGCCTCACAGCGCCAGGGACTCGGGTGCAATTGCAGCCTTTGGTGACTATCTGTGTGGAGTTTGCACATTCTCCCTGTGTCTGCGTGGATTTTCTCCGGGTGCTCTGGTTTCCTCCCACAGTCCATAGATGTGCAGGTCAGGTGAATTGGCCATGCTAAATTGCCCAAATTGTTCAGGGACGTGTAGGCCAGGTGCATTAGTTGGGGAAATGTAGAGTAGAAGGGATAGGGGATGGATCTGGGTGGAATATTCTTTGGAGAGTCGATGTGGACTTGTTGGGCCAAATGGTCTGTTTCCACACTGTAGGGATTCCATGTGTTGAAAAATTCAGGTAAAAAATGAGGATCTCAACTGGTGCTATTTTCCAGTCATCCTCACCTCAAAAAAAAATTTCTCTAAGATATCCTCTGAGACAGCAGCAAACTAGCAGGACCTGAATAACAGTAGGGCAGTCAATGATTTATAAAAGCTCCCACTTCCTTAAGCGACAGTTTTCAAACCCACAACCACTTCCCCCCCCAAAGGTCAAGGGCAGCAGATACGTAAGAACATCACCACTTGCAAGTATCGCTCCAAGCCACATAACATCCTTGTTTGAAAATATATTGCTGTTCCTTCAGTGTCACTAGGTCCAAATCCTGGAAAATCCCTTACAAAGAAGTGCTGTAAAATTTTGGAATTATATTTTTACCGTGTTTAAAACCTTTTGAATTTATATAATATGTAAATAGTTTGGATTATTCAATTATATTTTCATTTCTTTTAGAGTGATCTTCCATTTTGTTGTGAATTACTTTGTGTTGCCTTAAGTTGTGAGATTTCAGCAACTTGACTGAAACCAAAAGAAATGAAACTGATCTACCTGGGTTCCTGTCTGGGATCTGACATGTTTGGTAATACAGCTGGGATCATAGTCGCTCCTCCATGCCCCCCATTGAAGGAGCTGGTCCAGCCATTAATATGAATGATGTGGAAGAGCTGGTGTTGGCCTGGGATGGACAAAGTTAAAAATCACACGCCAGTCCAACAGGTTTATTTAGAAGCACTGGCGTTTGGAGCACTGTTCCTTCATCAGGTAGCTGTAGAGACAATACATTAAAGGTGTGAGGTTAGACTCTATCTGTATCCCAGTCTTGAGTCAGACTGGTTCTGTTTCAAAAATGGAATTTATAAAATTTTACATGTATTGACTGCCTGCAGATTGTGCACTTTTTGAGCAAAGTAGAATGTATCTGCAGATATAATTCTACAAATGCAAATTCACCCCATAGATTTATGTGTGTGTGTGTGTGTGTGCATGAGAGAGAGTGTGATAATCTGCATACTAGTGTGAGCATGTGTGAGAGAGAACCAAAACCTGGTGTTGTGTCATTAATATGAAAGCATTACTGAGTTTGTGGCCAACTTGGGCTTGAAATTATTGAAGGTCACAGTATGTTCATATCCAACCTGCCAGCTCACATGCTACTGCCCCCTAATCTCTCTCAACCTACTGATGTAAAAGCTGCAGACAGTATCAGCATATATCTCTTCCCCTCTGTGCAACCTTATCCTGTAGCTTGCTTCTTTCAATGTTGGGTGAATTAAGAAGTGTAAGCTTAACGTCAAGAAGTATGGTGGAATCTCATTGCGTTGTAGAGAGCTTGGAGTCCATCCTTTCCAGCAAGGAAGTGGTGGCCACCTCCTATAGCCATTGGAGATAGTCAGGACTGCAGATGCTGGAAGTCAGAGTCGATAAAATGTAGAGCTGGAAAACAGTAGGTCAGACAGCATCGGAGGAGCAAGAAAGTCAATGTTTCGGACCAGGACCCTCCTTCAGGACTGGGGAGGTGAAGGGAGCTCAGAGATAAATAGAGGTGGGGGTGGGGCTTGGGGGACAAATAGATGGGATGTCAATTGGTGGATGTGGGAAAGGTAGGTGGAATGGTGATAGGTGGATGTAAATAGCAAATTATTCTGATTGGTCAGTGGGAAGGGTGGAACAGATAGGTGAGTAGGAAGGTAGACAGGTTAGGTTAGGTCACGTCTGGTCAAGGAGTTAGGGAGGAGAGGGAGTGCTGAACATAGGATGAGGTTGGGGGTGGGGAGATTTTAAAACTGGTGAATTCCATGTTGAGGCCATTGGGCTGTAAGGTCTCCAGGCGGAATATGTGGTGTTGTTCCTTCAGTTTGGGTGTGGCCTTCTTCAGCACATTTGTGGACATCAGATGGAACAGTTTCAGTCACAACACCAGCAACATCTGAGTGTTGCCATGAAAGCTCAGATTGCTGATTATACAAGGTCAGCTTACTGCCATACAAACTGAGAGTGCTGCTGTCAGGCTTGGAGATTACAGTGTGCAGAGGTGTCAAGGTACTGAGGTTGCTGACAAGTTGCTTCAGAGAAGTTGGCATCACAGTAGCTTCACGGAGCTCGAGCTGACTGTCCCCTCCCAGGATAACCTATTGGAGCCTCCCCTCTCCCACCGTTGTCAGTTCACTTGCTGACACTTGTCAGTCAGCAGGACCCCTGCTGCCTCTGTCAACATGGTGCAGTACGAAGTAAGGCTTTCTCGGCCCAGAGCAGCTCTTCATCAGCCTCCAGGGTCATCTGCTCAGAGGTAGCAATGTTCCATTAGGTATGTTGCAGTCATTGGAGTAGCATGTGTACAAATACAGGCAAAGGCACACTCAAGGCAGTCACTAAGGAAATGAAAATGGCTATTTACTGTACTTGATTTGTACACACAACACAACATTTATCCCTCTGGTGTGGCATATTAATTTTGTGACAGTTTTCATTTTCATTGTGATGGCCATTAATGGCGCAAAGTAGTGGTGTGGAGTGGGTGGTGAATGGAGAATTACGAGTGAACTCCAATGAATTCTTCAAGGTTCGTCTGGTCAAAAAATCCTGTCTCCTCCCCAACTCCTTGACCTGACCGAAGCTGTCCATCTTCCGCTCCACCTTTCCCAATGACCAATCACAATAACTCCCTAACAGCCACATGCTACTTTTTGGTAATTGTGTTTGTAATACAGTATATGTCCACGTCTACGGAAACCTCAGGTTTCTTCTTTCCCAACCTGCTCCTTAGGCTGCTCGTCATTGGTTATTGGCAAGGGCTATTGTTTCATGATGCAACAAACTATAGACCTACTATCCATCTTAATATATATTCTGCTGAGTACTGCAGAGATCTCCCACTGTGATTCAGACAGCATAGTTTCAGCATGCTTGTGGTCTGCTCTGTCACATTTTATAATGCTGTATGCATTTCATTGTATGCCTGCTGACCTTGTGTGTATGGGTCACACACTGAATTCATCGCTGTATGTTCAGTGGCTTTGAGTGGTTCAACTGCAAAACCAATTCTGAAGAAGGATCACTCGACTTGAAACTTTAGCTCCAATTTCTTTCTACTGATGCTGCAAGACCTGCTAAGTTTCTCCAGTATTCACTGCCTCATGCTCTTTGCCCAGCAGCTACCGTTGGATATGTCTTAGAAGATACATAGAACATAGAAAAGCACAGCACAGAACAGGCCCTTTGGCCCACAATGTTGTGGCAAGATTTAATCCTAATGTAAAATATAGTAACTTAACCCACGCACCCCTCAACTCACTGCTATCCATGTGCATGTCCAGCAGTCGCTTAAATATCCCTAATGACTCTGCTTCCACCACCACCGCTGGCAACGCATTCCATGCATTCACAACTCTCTGCATAAAGAACCTACCTCTGACGTCTCCTTTATACCTTCCTCCTAATATCTTCAAACTCTGACTTCTCGTACCAGTCAATCCTGCCTTGGGGAAAAGTCTCTGGCTATTGACTCTATCTATTCCTCTCATTATTTTGTACACCTCGATCAGGTCTCCTCTCTTCCTCCTTCTCTCCAGAGAGAAAAGTCTGAGCTTTTTCGACCTTTCTTCATAAGGCAAGCACTCCAGTCCAGACAGCATCCTGGTAAACCTTTGCACCCTCTCCAAAGCTTCTGTATCTTTTCATAGTAGGGCGACCAGAACTGGACGCAATATTCCAAGTGTAGCCTCACCAGGGACTTGTCGAGCTGCAGCAAAACCTCACGGCTCTTAAACCCGAATCCCCATTTAATGAAAGCCAGAACACCATATGCTTTCTTAACAACCCTATCCACTTGTGTGGCAACTTTGAGGGATCTATGCACTTGAACACTAAGATCCCTCTGTTTCTCCACACTGCCAAGAATCCTGTCTTTAATCCTATATTCAGCATTTGAGTTCGACCTTCCAAATCACTTTGCATTTATCCAGGTTGAACTCTACCTACCATTTCTCAGCCCACCTCTGCATCCTGTTATATCACGCTGTAGCCTGCAATAGCCCTCGATGCTATCAACAGCACCTCCAACCTTAGTGTCATCTGCAAATTCACTACCCCACCCCTTAACCTCCTCATCCAAGTTATTTATAAAAACTATAAAGAGCAGAGGCCCAAGAACAGAGCCCTGCGGGACCCCACTCAACACTGACCTCCAGGCGGAATACTTTCCATCTACAACCACTCTCTACCTTCTGTCAGCCAGCCAGTTATCAATCCAGACAGCCAAATCTCCATGTATCCCATACTTCCTAATTTTATGAATGAGCCTACCTTGGGGAACCTTATCAAATGCCTTTCTGAAGTCCATACACACCGCATTCACTGCTCGACCTTCGTCGACCTGTCTTGACACCTCCTCAAAGAACTCAATAAGATTTGTGAGGCATGACCTGCCCTCACAAAGCCATGCTGACTGCCTTTAATCACACTATGCTTCGCCAAATAGTCGTAGATCCTATCCCTCAGAATTCTTTCCAAAACTTTGCTGACCGCAAACGTGAGACTGACTGGTCTGTAATTGCCAGGGATTTCCCTATTCCCTCCTTGAAAAGAGAAACAACATTCGCCTCCTTCCAATCCTCCAGTGCGACTTCTGTGGAGAGTGAGGAAGCAAGTATCCTCGCCAGCGGCTTAGCAACCTCTTTTCTCACTTCCCGGAGCAGCCTAGGGTAAATCTGGTCTGGCCCTGGGGACTTATCAATCTTAATGTTTTCCAAAATTTCTGGCACATCAACTTCATCAATCTTGATCTGGTCAAGCCTGTATCAAAGCTCCTCTAAGTTTTCATTTACAACAAATTCCCTTTCCGTGGTGAAGACCGAAGCAAAAAACTCATTTAGGGCTTCCCCTATCTGCTCAGACTCCACGCACAAGTTCCTTCCGCTGTTCCTGACCGGCCCTACCTTCTCCCTGATCATTCTCTTATTCCTCGTGTATAAGTAAAATGCCTTTGGGTTCTCCCTAATCCTTCCTGCCAAGCCTTTTTCGTGGCTCTCCTCAGTCCATTTCTGAGCTTCTTTCTAGCAAGCCTGTAATCCTCTAAAGCTGTGCTAGATCCTTGCTTCCTCCACTTTACGTAAGCTGCCTTCTTCCTTTTGACAAGAAGTTCCACTGTTCTCGTCGTCCAAGGTTCCTTAATCTTACCCCTTCTTACCTGTCTCAGAGGAACAAATTTGTGCATCACTTGCAACAACTGCTCCTTAAACAGTCTCCACATGTCTGCTGTGCCCTTTCTGTGGAACAATTGCTCCCAGGCTGTACTTCCCAACTCCTGTCTGATAGCGTCATCATTTCCTTTTCCTCAATTAAATATCTTACCTCGGTAACTGTTCCTTTCACTCTCCAGGGCTATGCTAAATGTGAGGCAGTTGTGATCACTTTCACCAAAGTGCTCTCCCACCGCGAGATCTGACACCTGTCCTGGCTCATTGCCGAGCACCAAATCTAAAATGGACTCTCCCCTCGTCAGTCTGTCTACATACTGAGTAAGGAAACCTTCCTGAACACACCTGATAAAAACGGCTCCATCCAAACCATCTGCACTGAGGAGATTCCAGTCGATATTGAGAAAGTTGAAATTACCCATAACAACAATGCAAATGCTATTTTTGCATTTTTCCAGAATCTGCCCGCCTATGAGATCTTCAATCTCTCAACTGCTATTAGGGGGTCTGTAGAGAACCCCCAATGTGGTGGCTGATCGTTTGCTGTTCCTAACTTCCACCCACACTGACTCAGTAGATAAACCTTCCTAAACAACCTTTGTTTCTGTAGCTGTGATGCACTCTCTGATTAGCAATGCTACACACGCTCTCTGTTTCCACCTTCCCTGTTCTTTTTAAATGTTCTAGACCCTGGAACATCAAGCAACCATTCCTGCCCCTGTGAAATCCATGTCTCCATTATGGCCACAACATTGTATCCCCAAGTACTGATACATGTTCTAAGTTTGGCACTCATATTTTGGAGACTCCTTGCATTAAAGCACTTTAACCAATCCCTTTGTTTCATCGTGAGAGAAACCCTTCCTGATTAATTCAATATATGCTGTCAGTGTCCTATCTGCAACTGGCCCCCTCTCAGACATCACACACACACACACACACACACACACACACACACACACACACACACACACACAGTTCAAGTGCAACCAGTCCTTCATGTACAGGTCCCACCTCCCCCCGAAGGCATCCCAATGGTCTAGGTATCTGAAGCCCTCCCTCCTGCATCAGCCTCACAGCCACGTGTTAAGCTGCATTCGCTGACTGTTCCTCACCTCACTATCCCGTGGCACCCATAGCAAACCTGAGATCGCTACTCTACTCGTCCTGCTCTTCAGCTTCCAACCTAGCTCTCTGTAGTCACTTTTCAGATCCTCAATCCCTTTCCTAGCTATATCATTGGTGCCAAGATTTACACGATTTCTGGCTGCTCACCCTTCCCCTTCAGAATCCTGTAAACCCGATTAGCGACATCCCGGACCCTGGCACCAGGGAGGCAACATACCTTCCGGGAGTCCCGTTCCTGACCACAAAATCTCCTGTCAATCTGTCTAACCATTGAGTCCCCTACCACTAGTGCTTTTCTATTCTCCCCCCTTCCCTTCTGAGCCTCCGTGCCACAGACCTGACAACTATGGCTTCCCCCGGTAGGCCGTCCCCACCAGCAGTATCCAAAATGGTATACTTATTGCTGAGGGGAACGGTTCCCTTTCCTCCCCGACTGTAACCCAGCCGTCCTGATCCTGTGTCTAAGGAGTGACTACTTCCCTGTACGTACTCTCAATTTGTCCCTCAGCCTCCCGGATGATCCATAGTTCATCCAGTTCCAGCTCCAGTTCCCTAACTCTGTTTTCGAGGAGCTGAAGTTGGGTGCACTTCCCGCAGGTGTAGTCGGCAGAGACATGTGAAGTGTCTCTCACGTGCCACATTCTGCAGGAGCAACATGCAACTGCCCTGACATCCATACCCCACTACTCTGAAATCCGGCACAGGACTTAACAAAGGAAGAGAAGAAAAGTTTTTAAAAATGAGGAAACCTGAAAACTTACCGAGTTTACAGACTCTTAGTAAGGTGAGAGGAAGTGGGTGGGAGGGAGGCCCTACGATGTCGGGTCTCGGGTTTAGATCTCACCCACTTAAAACCTTCCCAGCAGCCCTTTGCTCCTCCCTCGCACCTTTTGGCAAATGGAGGTCCCAACGCCTGAAGTAAGTCTTTTAAACCGTTAGACTCACCTTCCCAGAAGTCCTTCACTCCTCCCTCGCACCTCTCGGCAAATCTTGAGAGTTCAAATACAGCAGTTATACTGTACTGCCTATTATGATCCCAATCTGTCTTGGAACTAGACACTTTGTTTTTAAAGTCGATAAAATTTGAGATCCGAGAGACTTGCTAAGAATAAAGAACAGATTCCATAGTTTTAGAGAATTATTCAGTCCCCACAGTGTTGAAGCAGGCCATTTGGCCTATTGAGTCCACACGGACCCTCCAAATAGCATCCTAACCAGACCCACCCAGTCCTGTTGCCCTGTATTTCCCATGGCCAGTCCACCTAACCTGCACATCTTTGGACTGTGGGAGGAATCTGTAATACCCAGAGAAAATCCATGCAGACAGTCGCCCGAGGCTGGAACTAAACTCTGGTCCCTGGTACTGTGAGGAGGTAGTGCTAACCACTGAGCAGCATGCTACCCTTTGGTAATGGTATTTGTAATCAAAGTTTGTGCTCGTTGTTGTGGTTCTGTTCGCCGAGCTGGAAGTTTTTGTTGCAAACGTTTCGTCCCCTGGCTAGGCGACATCATCAGTGCTTGGGAGCCTCCTGCGAAGCGCTCCTTTGATGTTTCCTCCGGTGTTTATAGTGGTCTGTCCCTGCCGCTTCCGGTTGTCAGTTTCAGCTGTCCGCTGTAGTGGTTGGTATATTGGGTCCAGGTCGATGTGTTTGTTGATGGAGTTTGTGGATGAATGCCATGCCTCTAGGAATTCCCTGGCTGTTCTCTGTCTGGCTTGACCTGTGATAGTAGTGTTGTCCCAGTCGAATTCATGTTGCTAGAGGCATGGCATTCATCCACAAACTCCATCAACAAACACATCGACCTGGACCCAATATACCAACCACAACAGCCGCATACATGAACATCAACTAGCCACGTAACGACACGACCAGCTATCCTTAGTAGCCACACACGCAGACAACAAGCAACATGAATTCGACTGGGACAACACTACTATCATAGGGCAAGCCAGACAGAGAACAGCCAGGGAATTCCTAGAGGCATGGCATTCATCCACAAACTCCATCAACAAACACATCGACCTGGACCCAATATACCAACCACTACAGCGGACAGCTGAAACTGACAACCGGAAGCGGCAGGGACAGACCACTATAAACACCGGAGGAAACATCAAAGAAGCGCTTCGCAGGAGGCTCTCAAGCACTGATGATGTCGCCTAGCCAGGGGACGAAACGTTTGCAACAGAAACTTCCAGCTCGGCGAACAGAACCACAACAGGTATTTGTAATACTGTACGTGTACAACTTGTTTCTAAACACCAGAATTAATATGGTAAATATGGATGTTAGACTGTAATCTCACACATCAATTAGCAAATGTGACCAAAACGGATCCCACACATTCCTCCAATTCAGTTCAATTTCTTAGCAATTTCCCCAAGCGTATAGAAAACGATGGGTCATTAAATCTCATTAACGTGTACAACACATCACAATTGGCTATCTGGCCTTAATTCCCTCTCAAGGACTGATCTGTCATTGCCTGAGTCAATAACTGGATTAGTGGTGCTGGAAAAGCACAGCAGTTCAGGCAGCATCCGAGGAGCAGTAAAATCGACGTTTCGGGCAAAAGTCCTTCATCAGGAATACCTTTTACTGCTCCTCAGATGCTGTCTGAACTGCTGTGCTTTTCCAGCACCACTAATCCAGAATTTGGTTTTCAGTATCTGCAGTCACTGTTTTTACCTGAGTCAACAACTGCTCCTGTTTTGGTTAATCACTCCTCTTTCCCTGGTAAATTCTGAAACTGCACAATATACTCATTCACAAGGATAACTCCAGCTCTTCTTCAATTGAGTTGAATTTATTGTCACGTGTACTGAGGCACGGTAAAAAGTTTTGTCTTGCGAGCAATACAAGCAGATCACAGAGTTAAGTAAATAATAGGTAAACAGCGGCCAAAACACAGGTGCAGGGGAATATTAAGAGTTTGTGAGTCCTTTCAGTATTCTAACAACAGTAGGGTAGAAACTGTTTTGAAACCAGCTGTTGCATGTGTTCAGGCTTCTGTACCTTCTCCCCGATGGTAGAGGTTGTAGATAAACATTGCCAGGGTGGGGATGGATCTTTGAGAATGCTGGAACCTTTCCTTGACAGCGGGCCTGGTAGATGGAATCTATAGATGGGAGGTTGGCCTTTGTGATTGTCCAGGCCGAGTTCGTCACTCTCTGTAACTGTCTGATCTTGAATGGTACAGTTGCCACACCAGGTAGTGATCTATCCAGACAGAATGCTCTGGATGGCACACCTATAAAAGTTGGCAAGGGTATTCACCGTCATGCCAAATTTCCTCAGCTGTCTGAGGAAGAAGAGACGTTTATAACCAATGCGTCCACGTGAAGAATCCAAGAAAGCTTGTTTTGGATGACCACTCCAAGGAGCTTGACACTCTCCACTTGTTCCACCTCTGTGCTGTTCAACACAGCTTCACCAAGTTAGAACTATTCCTGGGTTTCTCCCTAAGCTCCAATCTTGTACAGCGAAGTCCAGCAAATAGTGCTTGTCGGCTCTATACCACCTCTCTCAGCTTACTGGAGTACTAATACTTGCAGCCCCTCATGTCCTCTGCCCACACAGAGACTTTTCCCATTTTCTCTGCATCCCACACTTTTTCTGAGTCCTGTCTCCAATATTTAGCTACTTACTAATTCCTAGCACTTCCTCCTGAGTTGTGACAGCTACTGCTGACTCCCAACTAAGTCACCTACACCAAATCTACACAGTTCAGCTGTCCTCCCAAAAGCACAGCCAACTGGAACACTCCTGACATGGAGTCTGTCTCTATCTTACATCTGTACTCACTGACTTCGCCAATAAATGACTCTTTCTCCAACACTCTGCATTGCTTTACTTCAACCTCCATCACCCTTGAACCATTCTGGGTGACCTAGTGAAAACTTTGCAATAAGCCCTACTCCTAATACGGGGCAGAATTGGATGTGTAACCATCTGGCATCTCTTGGGACTGAGTATGCTCTGAATGTTACAATTCACAGATTGCTGGCTTCTGAACACAAATAATGCTTGCAAAAGATAGGATTCAAGGCGCATGGATAGGATGAATAGCCAAGGTCTTTTTCCTAGGAGAGGAGAGTCCGAAACTAGAGGACATAGGTTTAAAGTGAGAGGGAAAAGATTTAAAAGGGACCTGAGGGGCAACTGTTTCACATAGAGGGTGTGGCATTTATGCATTGAGCTGCCAGAGGAAGTGTGGAGGCTGGTACAATTACAGCATTTAACAGGCATATGGATGGATAGGAGTATAAGCCAAATGCTGGAAAATGGGACGAGATTAATTTAGGATATCTGGTTGACAGGGACAAGTTGGACCAAAGGGTCTGTTTCCATGTTGTACAACTCTATGATTCTATGATTCGTCAAATATCAACAGGACGAAGACATTATGACTGTAGCTAGGACAACAGGCATTGCATCATTTGGTGCCTGTGGTCACATGGCAGTTTAACTTCAGGGCAGAATAAACATGGAGGACTCAGAACAAAAGGTGCACCTATTCAATTCCATCTTGGACCATAAGACTGCTGGGTAATCTGAGATAAACCACATTTATTTCAACTGTTTCTTTCCAAGAAGAGAGAACAAAATGTAGCTAGCTGTCAATGAATGGATAGCATCAGACATCTCAGAGCTTGGTATCCACAGTTTAGAAAGGGAGATGTGCCAGAAACTGATGGAGCTGCAAATCAATGCCCTGTATCGATCCTAAAAGGCTGTGCTACAAACTGGAGAAAATAGTGCAGCATTTTACATTTGGCATATACAACATCTTCCCGGCACCCACCTTCCCAAGCCGCTGATGGAGTAAAGGCCTTGTCTGCTTAACGTTTGCTCATTGGTCAGTTCCCTCATTTGAGGAATTGGTCAAATGACTTTTTAAATGCATTTACTTTATATTATTATCATAGAATCCCTACAACAGGCCATTCAGCCCAAGAAGTCCACACCAACTCTCTGAAAAGCATCCCAACCAGACTCAGTGCTGGATGGAATTGTCCTCCTCATATTGTTAACATTTGCACGTTTCTTTCTTCTTTAAAAACGTGGAATGTCAGCCATCAGGGAAATTATTTTTAGATTAGATTACTTAGTGTGGAAACAGGCCCTTTGGCCCAACATGTCCACACCGACCTGCCGAAGCGCACCCACCCAGATCCATTCCCCTACATTTACCCCTGCACCTAACACTACAGGCAATTTAGCATGGCCAATTCACCTGACCTGCACATTTTTAGACTGTGGGCGGAAGCCGGAGCACCCGGAGGAAACCCACGCAGACATGGGGAGAATGTGCAAACTCCACACAGTCAGTCGCCTGAAGCGGGAATTGAACCTGGGTCTCTGGCGCTGTGAGGCAGCAGTGCTAACCACTGTGCCGCCCACCATTTTATGAACTAAGTTCTCACTGGACATTAATTCCCCACTATTTGTGGATTTTCTTTGGTATTCCATTATAATCATGAAAGCCAAGTCGTGTAAAATAGGGCTGGAGCTCATTTTTATACACATGCATAAGCATTTATTTGCTCACATAGACATGCAACTCATAGTTCATCAATCAGTCCATTCCAGTTATATGTAGCATGAACCCCCAACTAATCTCCATCACCTACCTGCAATTAATCACAATCAACAACTCGAATTCTTCATCTGCTACCTCAACAAAAGCAAGAGTGTTTTTTAACAATCTGTTTTATTTTCCCTGTTTCTCAATATAAAGGACTGCATGGGCAGCACAGTGGGACAGTAGTTAGCAGTGCTCTGCACTGTGCCAGGGACCTGGGTTTGACCCCTATCTTGGGTGAAGTTTGCATGCTATTCCTGTGTCTGTGTGGGTTTCGGCCGAGTGCTTTGGTTTCCTCCCACAGCCCAAAGCATCAGTGAAAATCACCATTCTTTTGGTCGCATAGGCATTCAAGCTTAAGTGTGCATTTATCCAGACCTAACTTTCTTAGTGTTTTACATGCCTGCAAAACATTATTTCCTTTAGGATAGTTCATCATCATAAGTATATCCAAAACATCAAATATAGTTTATTGGCAACCACCATTACTTTTAAATTGTGAGAACTTCTGTTTTTAATTCTGTTATTAGACTGTCCTGTAGCTTCTGACTCTGATTGCATTATTCAGTCTGCTGTGACTACTATTCTAACATGTCTACCGAAGGCACTTCCTCCAACATTTAGTAGCTTTCTAAAGCCATGATCAATGTTAGTACTTGCCCTATGCCTTTTTCATCCCATTCTGCCACCCCATGGATCTCATGCATGACCACCATCTTGAACACGCACCCAATATTTAAACTTCAAGGTTTGTGTAAAGATTTGTAGTTCGGGCACTGGTTTTGGGTATGTTTGCCAAGCTGGGAAGTTGATTTGCAGACGTTTCGTCCCCTGACTAGGTGGCATCTTCCATGTTTTGGAGCCTCCTGTGAGTTGTACTGTATCTTCTGGAATTTATTTGGTTTTGTTTCTGCTGCTTCCGGTTGCTGATTCCAGTTGTTTGTTGTGGTGGCCAGTATATTGAACCTAGATCTATGTGTTTGTTGATGGAGTCCTTGGATGAGAGCCATGCTTCTAGAAATTCTGTGGCTGTCCTCTATTTGGCTTGTCCTATGATCATTGTGTTGTCCCAGTCGAATTTAAGGTCCTTGTCATCTGTGTGTATGGCTACTAAGAACAGCTGGTCGTGGCGATTAGTTGTTAGTTGGTGTTTGCGGATGCGGATTGCTAGTTGTCTGCCAGTTTGTCCAATATAGTGTTTCATGCATTCTTTGCATGGAATCTCATAAATTGCGATTGTCTTGCACATGATGGGTATAGGGTCATTTGTTCTGGTGAGTTTTCTGAGTGTCATTGACAGTTTCCCAGTGGTCGGAGAAGTCTGGCTATCAGTTCTGAGAATTTTTAATGTAAAGTAGTGTGGCTAGTGTGTAAGGTTGTGGCATGTCCTTGTCTCATTTTTTTATCTGTTAGGCATCTGCGGATGAAGTTGCGGGGATATCCATTCTTGGTGAATACTCCTGTAAAGGTGTTCTTCTTCCCTTGGTAGGTCAGGAGTGCTATGGGGTAATGTAGCCCTTTTGAACAGGGTCATAATGCAGCTTCTCTTTTGGGTGGTTACTGTTATAGTTCAGGATCTGGTCCATGGTGTGGCTTTCCTGTACACTCTTGGTGGTGCATTCACCATTCTGTGTTCTTTCTGCCATCACATCCAGGAATTAGAGTTGATTATTGGTTTCCTCCTCTCTCGTCAATCTGATCCCTGTGAACATGGTTTGATAATCCGGTGTGTGTTCTCTTAATAATTACAAAAGTGTCATTCACATATCTGATCCAGACTTTGGGTCCGATTTGTGGGAGGGCTGTTTGTTCCAGTCTTTGCCTCTCTGCTCCTGCAATGAGCCTGAAGATGGGTGAGCCCATGGGTGTCCCATTGATCTGTTCTTATATTTGGTTGTTGAATGTGAACTGTGTCGTCAGGCACAGATCTGGTAGTTTGAGGATGCAGTCCTTGTTGACCGGTTCCCCATTGTGTTGTCTATTCTGCTTGTCCAGGAGATTGGCTGTTATCTCTCTGGCTAGAGTTTTGTCAATTGAAGTGAACAGTGCCGTTACATCAAATGAGACCATTGCTTCGTCCTTGTCTCTGTTTACGTTCTTGATGTTGTCTAGGAATTCCTGGGATGATTGTATGGAATCAAGTTGACAAGGACACATTTGACTGGGAAAACACAACAATTACAGAGAAACCTCAATTATTCAGCATTCGATTAACCGAAATTTGGATTATCCAGACAGAATGCTTGGCTAACAGTGTTATCCTGATGAAGGGCTTTTGCCCGAAACATCGATTTTCCTGCTTCTCGGATGCTGCCTGACCTGCTATGCTTTTCCACCACCACTCTAATCTTGACTCTAAGCTCCAACATCTGCAGTACCCACTTTCACCTAACAATGTTATCCAGCATTTAATTAACTGAATGAAATACTGCCTGCCCGTTTCCTTAGGATAATCGAGGTTTCTCCATATAGGACAAGCCAAACTGAGGACAGTCAGAGAATTTCTAAAAGCATGGCACTCATCCACAGACTCCATCAACAAGCACATCAACCTAGACCCAGCCACTAAGCAAACAACGGAAACAGCAAGAATGGAACCAAATAAATCCCAGAAGAGAGAGTGCACAACGCCTCACAGGAGGACCCAAAGCGCTGAAGACGGGGGACAAAATCTGCAAATCAACTTCATACTTTGACAGACATACCCAGAACTATGACAATATTTAAACTTGTCGGAAGGTGTACTAGCTTCTCTCGCTCGCTCTCTCCCTCTCTCTCTCTCCCCCCCTCTCTCTCCCTCTCTCCTGGGTCCCTCCATTCACTGGACCCCTCTGCAGCGCAAGTGGTCTGGAGATAGAATCATTTGTGTCATGATGACTCCTGTTATGACTATCCATCCCTGGGTCTGTTGCATTGTGTTTCTCTGGATCTTCACCACAAAACACACACGTGTTTGATACACAGTGCCGTTTTTGCTTTGAGTAGCTGCTCAAATTCAACATTTTGGCACGAATTCTGGTTTGTTGTGAGGAATGAAATCCGAATTGTTTGATTGGCATGTTCAATAACTACTGTCATACCATTGCAATGTATCATCATACCAGAACCTTTCCATTCCTGTGGTACATCTCCTGAAATGTATTGTACCATCCTTAAGATTATAACTTATAAAATTTCTCTTTCATATGCTGTTAAACAATGCCACAGTGTCCTCTGAATGTTCTTTGCCTTGATCAATTCACATTTCCCTGCTTATAAAACATTGAAGCATGCAACCAAATGTAACCGATTGTAGTACCTTCAAGGATGACTATCACAGAAATACAGAAGGCAATTTGGAATTTGTCCAGAGGATAATTGATCGGGATTGTCAGTTTAACCAACTGAATAGAATGTTCTACGTAAACAGCCAATTGCTAATGTGGCAATCAATTTTCAATCTGGTTTATCGTCTAATATTTTATCGAATTAATTGATCACCATATGACTCCTTTCGTGGAGTTCATTTCTGAAGGAACTTTCTGCTGTAGTATTTATGGTTGTGATGTTCATGTTTTCACATATGACTCTAAGTTGTCACTGTCAAATTTTCCTCTAATGGCTATAGTAACCTTTTTGTCCTTTATAATGTATCACTGCAGAAAGACTAAATCTGGTTGCTGAGTCCATATCATGTAGAATGAAGATATTTCTAAATCCATACCTCTGGATGAAAGGGAGCGACCTTGTTGAAATCACATGCCAATGAATAGTTTTCAATCGAATGTGACAGCATCCTCTTCAGTATTTATTTCATACCTCTGGCTAATCTTTTCTCATAGCCTTACATCACCATATCTGCATCTTTGAGCTGAATTTCCTCCTCCATGAAGGAGGATGATTACATTTTCTGTGTAACTCGAAAACAATTTATTTCCCTGTTGATTTGTATTAACTGATGCCATCAGTACTTCTCTAACAGTCTGATGAGAAGCATCAGGTTTTATTGAGGGAATACTGGAAAGTCATGACGGCATAAATTGCAGGTTAACTGAGCTCGCAGAAATAAATACTTTTTCATGCTCCATGTGGTGTCATTTCTGCTTTGTTTCATAGAAGATTTACTCAGTGGCATAGGTGTCTCACTAAGAGTACATCAGTACTTATAAAATGCTCTACTCCAACTATTTCACATAGAATTATATCTCTAATTAGTGAACTCATCATTACGAAATCTAAAACAAGTAGTAACACTTTTTATAGTCCTTCATTTGCATAGGCCTGTTGTATTTTGGTTAAAATGGTAGCTTCAGTTAAATTCACAATCTGTCCACATACTCTTCAAATACAATAATTAGTTACTTCTGCACTGTTAAAGGAGTCTGTAACTAACACTCTCTTCACAGAAGTAGAGCTCTTTGTGACGAGTACAACTTTTCTGGATAAATCAATATCTTCCTGTTCCTCCAAATCTTCTACATCATATGTCATTTTAAGGCCTAATGGTAGAGGACAGGTCACTGCATATTGATAGTTGAAGTTCTACCTGAAATACCTATTAACTCTTTCTTTGGCATTTATCAGATTGATTTGGATATTTTTGCTGATCCGGTTCTGTCTTCTACTGTCATAGCCAGGTCTTCTGAGGGTATTTCTATCCTCATTCTGCTAATCTTTAAATTTTTCCATTGTATTGTATTGTATTGTATTTCCAGATTCTTTTTCAATCTGGAAATCGTTGAACTTTTTATTCTTTGGAGCACAGCAAAGTGTCGTTTGTTCTCTGTAGGCTGAAGGAAGTGATTGTTCTCCCTAAAATATTTTTGCATCAGCAGACATTTAATTATAGCATCTCTTCAAAGAACCAAACACCAGATAGAGCCAGTTGCACAGCCAATGAAGTACTATTGCACAGCACAGTAATTTAAATGCTAGGACTGAATCAGTAAGCCCCAAATTAGACCATAAGGCCATAAGACGTAGAAGCGGAGATTAGGTCATTCAGCTCAACAAGTCTGCTCCGCCATTCAACCATGGCTGATAATTTCTCAACCCCATTCTCCCGCTTTCTCCCCAGAAACTTTGATCCCCTTAATACTCAAGAATCTATGTATCTCCATCTTAAATATACTCAATGGCCTAGTCTTCACTACCTTCTGTGGCAGTGAATTCCATAGATTCGCCACTGTCTAGCTGAAGAAGTTTCACCTTATCTCCGTTCTAAAAGGTCTTCCCCTTACTCTAAAGCTGTGCCCTCGAATCCTAGTCTCTCTTACCAATGGAAACATCTTCTCCACATCCACTCTGTCCAGGCCATTCAGTATTCTGTATGTTTCCATTAGATTCCCCGCTTCCCCCCACCCCCCAACCCCATCTTTGTAGACCCCATCAGGTATAGACTGAGAGTTCTCAAAGGTTCCTCATATGTTAAACTTTTCATGCCTTGGACCATTCTCATGAACCTCCTCTGAACATGCTGCACAGCCAGTACATCCTTCCTGACATCTGGGGCCCAAAACTGTGCACAATACTCCAAATGTGGTCTGACCAGAGCCTTATAGAACCTTAGAAGTACACCCCTGCATTTGTATTCAAGTCCTCTTGAAATAAATGCCATCATTGCATTTGCCTTCCTAACTACTGACTGAACCTGCAAGTTCACCTTGAGAGAATCTGAGACTACAACCCTATGTCTCTTTGCACTTCAGATTTCTGAGTTTTCTCCCCATTTAGAAAATAGTCCATGCTTCTATTCTTCCTACCAAAGTGCATGACCTCACACTTCCCCATGTTATATTCCATCTACTCTCCTAACCTATCCAGACCCTTTTGCAGCCTCCCCACCTCCTCCTCCGTACTACCTGTTCTTGTATTGTTAATGCCCTCAGTTCCTCAATCGAGATCGTTAATGTATAGAGTGAAAAGTGTGGTCCCAATACTGACCTGGTTGAATTTGATCAATTTATTATCTGTTAATGCCCATTATATATTTCTACCAATGGAGGCCATTTGTTTTCTGAAATGTATCGAATTGTTACCATGCCTTATTTGTATTTAATGTATTATCTTTTTTGTAGATCTCATCCCAAGAACTCTAACAGAAAAGAAACCTTATATTTTATAGGGCCACAGATGTCTCAAAGTGTAGCCAATGAAGTACTTTTGAAGTGTGTTTGCTGTTTTAATGTTGAGAATGCAGAATGTTCTGAGGTGAAACTCCATCTGCCAAGTTTTTGCAGAGATCCTCAACCTATCTCTTTGCAGATCTCATGTGCTGTCTTCACAACATGTAATTTGCCTATAACTACAAAAAATTGTTTTTGTCGCATTCAAGATCATTGTTTCTAGTTTAACATGCAGGGATTGTGATTGTGGTCAGACTATGAAGTACCTGTGAGGGTATGACCGTGATGGACTTCCGGGAATTGTCACTGTACTCGGACTGTGATGAAGCTGCGGGGATTGTGACTGTGCTCAGACTGTGAGGAATGTGACTGTGCTCGGACTGTGGTATACCTGCGGGGATTGTGACTGTGCTCGGACTGTGGTATACCTGCAGAGATTGTGACTGTGCTCGGACTGTGGTATACCTGCGGGGATTGTGACTGTGCTCGGACTGTGGTATACCTGCGGGGATTGTGACTGTGCTCGGACTGTGGTATACCTGCAGGGATTGTGACTGTGCTCGGACTGTGGTATTCCTGCGGGGATTGTGAATGTGCTGGGATTGTGATTATTTCTATTTTCTGTCAAGAACCTTGATGAAATACGTGACACACGGTTTTATTTCAAATTGCGGATTCCACTGTAATGCAGCTCAAACAATAAATGAATGGAACTATTTATTCAATGAGGTGCTAAATGAGACTGGATGGTGATCTGTAAAAGGCAACTGAATCTCCCAGCTCATCTGAGAAGGATAACTCCATAATCAAATCCCGAGCCTTTCAGCTACTGATGGCACTATTACAATAGTAGAGGCCTTGGATGGGAGATTGGAGGCAGTTCTGTGCAAACCTCACCAGTTAACTATACTCAGTGCTGATTATTTAACAAAATCAAGCATGACTTCAGCCAACCTCTTTCTGCAGTGATGGGAAACCAATGCTCTGGACGTGTAGAGAATTCTTCAGGGAGTTTCCAGTCATAATCCTGCACACAACTGGCTGTAGGATAATGGTTGCTCTCCACTAATTGGGGTAGACGTGTATGTCTAAGAGGGAACGTGTTTCCACTTATAGCAGCAAAAAGATCTTCTTCGGTCCAGTACTGCTCTCCCCAGTCCAGGGAAGGGGAAGAAAAGAGAAACCAGCCTGCCTTTTCAGCTTACCACATCAGGCTGGTCACCAATTATTTCAGCTGAAACTTGAAGATAATTCAAACTCAAAGGACATCTAACTGCAGGATGATACTTGGCTAATAGAATAAAAGAATGTTTCTAGACCATAATACAAGGTGAGATGTTAGAACAGCTTTCATAGCCAAAATGCTGGGAGAAACTGTACTGACTTAGCTCTTCTAAGTGAAACCAGGTTTTATGAGTAATCCATCTTGAGGGAAGTAGACACAGGCTATGTATTTTACTGAATTGGTAAGTCTAAGGATCAGCTTAAACAGTGAGACATGTGCTTTGCCATTGAGTCTAAATTGTCACTTAAACTCAGCCTACGTTCCAACGATGTCAAGGGCCAACTTACAGTATTTCAAAAAAGGTTTACTAGAATCCAGTGCCTTTTGAAAGCACATTCCGGCAAGAAAGAGAAGAGATAGAGTCTGGAAATAATTTTAAGATCCAAGTGTCCCGTGAGCATATGGAATTGAAAGGAATTGGAATTAGTTGGAGAAATTAATGAAAATTTGCTGGTGATCTTTGCCGTTAAGTGCTAAAAGAGATGACAGCAGAGGCTGTGATACATTGATTATCATTTCAAACAGTGTCTGCAGATTGGAAGGTTGCACATGTTCTAAGGAAGGGTCACACGACCCAAAACATTTAACTCTGATTTCTCTCCACAGATGATGCCAGACCTGCTTTTCTGTTTTTGTTGCAAATGTCAACCCACTTTTAAGAAAGAATGGAAAGAGAAAACAGAACTGTTAGTCTGACATCAGTAGAAGGGAAAATATTATAATCTAATATAAAGGATGTGATTACTGAATATTTAGAGAGCTATTGTCTGATTGAATTATACAGTGTAACAGTAAACAGAAAGTTAGAAAGATTTTTATTAGGAGCAGGCAATTTAAGTTCATTCTATTAATAAATTAGATTGCAGTTGGTTCATACCTCTTACCTGTGGGTTGCACTTTGCTACTGTCTAATAACAGGATGTGGGGTAATTGCAAAAGCTGTACGGTTGTTTTTTTTTATATAAGCAAACTGTTTGCACATAAAGCCTAAGTTTCATGTCCAATTTGCATTTTGCTCTGTTCACTTTGTAACCTGTGTCCCTTTAATTATATGACTGAGTTGCAAGAGGCAGTGTGGTTTTGGAGGTGATGCAGAGAATGTAGGTTGCAAACCTGATCACTGGTTAGTAATATCAAGTTCATCTTACTGATAATAAAGTGTGTGGTTCACAAGAAAGGACTGCATTGAGGTATATAAAAACATAAGGAGGAGCAGCAGTAAGCACTTCAACCCCTCAAGCCTGCTGCGTCAACTTACACGATCATTAGATTATAATAGCTGACTCCAACCAGCCAGTCATGGTGAGCTCGAGCCAATTGCAGTGCTCCTGAGAAAGGGGAGGGAGAAAGTTTAACAGTTTCACTGCTTCTGACTGAAGACCAACAAGTTCGGCTAGAAAATGGGTGTTGGGTGACAGCAACTTGGCTGCTGTCTGCTGCAATGAGGTAGTTTGCCAGTCCTCATTGCCAGGGATATATGACGACTGACTATTCGGTGAGGTAAGGAAATCAGAATACTAATGGAACATAAGCCAGTCGTGGATGGATGCAGAGAAAGTCTAAATTTTGCATACCCTAATACGAAAACAGTAAAAGAAATACATGATGATTAAATACCACCATCATCCAGAGAAATACTTAGGATTCTGATTGATTGTGTAAGAGCCTCCTCAGTGTGGGAACAGGCCCTTCGGCCCTACAAGTCCACACCGATTCTTTTAAAGAGTATTCCACCCACATCCATTCCCCATTACTCTACATTTACCCCTAACTTATACATCTCTAAACACTATGGGCAATTTAGCAGGGCCAGTTCACTTAACCTGCTCATCTTTGGATTATGGGAGGAAACCGGAGCACCTGGAGGAAAGCCACGCAGACATGGGGAGAATGTGTAACTCCACACAGACAATCACCCGAGGCTGGAATCGAACCCAGGTCCCTGACGCTGTGAGGCCGCAGTGCTAACCACTGAGTTAACCTGCTGCCCAATTATGGCTGATCTCATCTCAACTCCACACCCAGAATGTGCAAACTCCACGCAGAAAGTTGCCTGAGGAATCGAACCCTGGCACTGTGAAGCCATATAGCTAGCCACTGAGCCACCGTGCCACCTGGTAATAATTTACATTATCCGTCTGTCTGTCTCCTTAAATTTACTCAATATCGTGACACCTACCATGTTCTAGGGTAGTGAATTCCAGATTCACTAACCTCAGAGAAGTAATTTCTCCTCATCCCTGTTTTAAGTTTGATGTGGAAATGCCAGTATTGGACTCAGGTGGACAAGGCCAGAAGTCACAAGACACCAGATTACAGACCAACAGGTCTATTTGAATTCACAAGGTTTTGAAGCGCTGCTTCTTCATCAGGTGACTTTGTTCCAAAAACTTGTGATTACAAATAAACCTGTTGGACTATAACCTGGTGTCATGTGCCTTCTTTAAGCTTGTCATACACAGAAAATTTTATTTTCAAATACTTTTGGCTCAAGGTATTCAGACCAATAGCAGTATTTGCATTGTTGAACTGCAGCATGTACCCAGAACCCAAACTGGAAGCCTTCAGGTTTTATGGCTTAATGTACCACCATGTATGTTGACTGAATAGTCCACCAAGAACTCTCATTCTAAATTGCCCTTTATGTGAAAACATCCTTTCTACATTGACTCTGTTAATCCCTTTTGACATCATATATACCTCAATTACTTCTGCATATGATTCTAAGTGAAATACAGATGATAAATCTGGAGCACTGTGGCTAATTTAAAATAAGCATTACGAGACTGGTTACATTTTTGAACCATCCCCGAATGCCCATTCTTCAATATCAAGTTCACGTGATAAGTCTTGGTGGAAGGACAAAGGCAAACGATGCAATGAGAACCTCACCTGCAACTTCTCCATCAAACTGTACTCCATCCTGACTTAGAGCTATATTGCCATTCCTTCACTGCTGCTGGGTAAAATTCCTGAAGTTTAAACTCTCCCTCCCAAATGACACTGAGTGTATCCACATTCTAAGGGCCAGTCAGTGTTGACCAATAAGTGGTGGATGCAGGTACAATTACAAGGTTTACATTTGGAAATTAAATAAGTCAGAAATGTTTGGAGGGAAATGGGCCAATTGCAGGCAGGAGGGACTAGTTTAGTTTGAGAACATAGTCAGCATAGACTTGGTTGGACTGAGGGTCTGTTTCCATTCTGTATGACTCAAGTGTTGGTCTAGCCGGTGACGCTGCCGTTCCGAGGGTGAATTTAAAAACAATCCTTCTCTTGCGTTATAGGTTCCAAGAAAATAAATAGCAACTATAATATCCGGTTAAAACTCGTACCAAAACTTTATGCTATAGAGGTGAAGCCTATAGTTCAATAAATGCAGTCAGTTCTTTTTTAAACAGTGTAGAAATTTGAGAAAAATATTTCATTTAAATGCCTTTCAGAGTTCTTAAATCGTTTTCACTTTTAACAGTTCGTAAAAAGCCTCTATCAAAACGAAAATGTTAAGCCTTTTTTAAAATTGTGTCCGATCTCTTGAACAAAAGCCAAGTGTCACAACAGGTAAAGCAGGTTTCGCATTGTTCTCTAATTTATGTCTCATACATTTTATCCAAATATCATTGGAAAATGCCAAATGTGGGTGGAACTTAAACGTTTAGAAATACTTTGAGCCAAAGGCACTAGTTTGCAAAGTAAACCTTCAGTGTCTGATAGAACCTTCTTCCAACAATTTAGTTTAGTAAAGTAAAATACTTCAAAATCTTGAAAGCTTAAACTACTCAGCAGGTGAGGTAACATCTTTAGAAAGAGATTAAAGAGGCATTAAATTAACTCTTGGATTTTTCCGCCTCACATTTCTTATTTTACCACCTGATAAAGTGTTGAATAAAGTAAAAACCCTGTTGAGTGAGTGATCGCAAACAGCAGAATATAAACAAAAACACAGCCAAAAGTTGAGGGCCATTGAGAAAAGTGGCAAAAAAAAAACGAAGTTTGAAAAGGAGACCGACAAAGGTAATACTGAAGGGAGGAATAGAAATTATGGCTTTAATTATTCTTGTTTCTCCCATTAATAAAACTTGCTAATAAAGGAACTCAGTAAGCCCAAAGTAAAGGGGACTGCACACCTCAATATTGGCAGAGTTGTTTTATAAATTTTGTAGGAGTGGGAGAGGAGAGAATGGTTAGAGCAAGATTCATTTCAATTCGCCACAATTTCAAAAAGAACCAGTGATGTTGAATTATTCAGAATAATGCCCTTTAATTCCGTTGCGCTGTTTCTATATTCGGACCAGTCCTGTAATGGATTCCAGCTGTACCCTGTTTCCTTGCCTGTTTAAGCCCAGTTGTACATGGGGTTTCTTCTGGACCAGGCACTGCTGGAATTTTCTGTCGAGAAAACATATTTTGGGAATGCTTGTTTGCTGTCCTGTCACAGTCAGTCAGAGGTGAAATTTTCAGTCTGTAGGTTTGCATCCATTTCTGTATAAACAGAATTCTTTATTAAATCCAAAAGGAAGGGCACTCGTCTTCTGACCCAGACAGAGATGAGAAAATAACCCCCAGTTCCAGCTAACACCTGATGCTGAGATAGCTGACTCCAACCAGCCAGTGCTGTCATGGGGAGCTCGAGCCAATTGCAGTGTCCCTGAGAAAGGGGAGGGAGAAAGTTTAACAGTTTTGCTGCTTCTGACTGAAGACCAACAAGTTTGGCTGGAAAATGTGTGACAGCAACTTGGCTGCTGCCTGCTGCAGTGAAGTAGTTGCCAGTCCTCATTGTCAGGGATATATGACGACTGGCGATCTGATGAGGTAAGGAAATCTGAATATTAATAGAATATAAGCCAGTCATAGATGGATGCAGAGAAGGTCTAAATTTTGCAAACCTTAATAAAAAAAAGTAAAGAAAATACATAATGATTAAATACCTCTATCATCCAGACAAATACTTAGGATTCTGACTGATTGTGTAAGAACTGCCTCAGCAATGTAAGACACATTCCTCATATACAGGTTCCAGTTTCCAAGTAATTGAATGTGTTTGAGGGAAGGTGAACAATCAAAACCTCACTGCTAGATTTGTAAATGAAGTTTAAAATACAGGGCATGCTTTTGTTTCTTTGAGTTATCAATGCATGGTAGAATCATATAGAACAGAAAGGAAGGAAGGTCAGGGAAAGGCTGGAGTGTGAAGGAGATTAGAGATCAAAGCTATCATGGAATAAAAGGCAAAACATGTTGTAATAGTTGTTGAGAAAGAATGAAACATAAATCCAGACTTACAGTTAATGCAGAATAACTGAAAGCAAAAAACATGATAAACGTGATGCAGACACACGGGGGCTGAAGCGAACTATATCAAAACAGAGGACAGCGTTCATGGTATGAAATTGTTGAATTCCATGTTTTGTCTAGAGGTTGGAAAGTGTCTGAATGGAAAGCGACTTGCTGGTACCTCCAGTTTACGCTGAGCTTCACTGGAACACTGCAGAGACCTAGGATAGAAGTGTGAGCCTGAGAGCAAGATGGTGTGTTGAAATGGCAAGGGATTAGAAGGTCAAAGAATAATAAGGTACGTTACCTCAAAACAGTTTTGATAACAGTTGTGACCACAGAACAGCTGAAGGGTCTCTGGAGCGGAAACATTGATTCTACATTCTATCCCTAGATGCTGCCAGACCTGTTGGATTTCTCCAGCAAAATCTGTCTTTGTTTCAGATTTTTAGCGTTCTCAATAGTTTGTTTTATTTTTGTGTCAAGGTGGATTGTACAAATGTTGTGCTTTGAAAAACTAAGTTGTCCACTTCCTTCATACATTTAAGGAGCATATGGCATGCGTGTCACATGCTCAGTAAATCGTGTTGATAATTACTTGCTCTGGAGAGTAATGCAACTTAGCGCACAACCTAGGCTGACAATTGAAGGAGAGGTGATGGCCTAGTAGTAGTGTTGCTGGACTGTTAATCCAGAAGCCCAGGTAATGTTCTGGGGACCCGGGTTCTGATCCCGCCATGGCAGATGGTAGAATTTGAATTCAATAAAAATCTGGAATTAGGAGTCTAAGGATGACCATGGATCCATTGTCAATTGTCTGGAAAAACCCAACTGATTCACTAATGTCCTTTAAGGCAATAAACTGTCATCCTACATGTGACTCCAGACCAAAGCAATGTAGTTGACTCTTAAATGCCCTCTGAGATGGGCAATAAATACTGGTCCAGCCAGTGTTGTCCTCATACTGTGAATGAATTTAAAAACACATTCACTGTGCTAATGAGGCAGTGTTGTTTGGTCAGAAGTTGTGGGACGATGGTCATGATATGGTTGCCACCTCTGGTTTATGTATTTCCTGAAATTATATCATATAACCTCCAATTATTCCACCCTAACACTCTGCCATTGATTATCTGACTCACATCTTCCTTACACCAACTGGAAAATGAATGGACTGTGTTGGGGAATGTAGAGGTGGGGTTGGAGGTGGAACGTTCCGCGTTTCAGAGAACACCTCTGGGACACCCGGACCAACCAACCCAACCACCCCGTGGCTCAACACTTCAACTCCCCCTCCCACTCCACCAAGGACATGCAGGTCCTTGGACTCCTCCATCGCCAGACCATAGCAACACGACGGTTGACAATGCCAAAACTCTGTGCCATTGATGATATGTTTCAAATTTCACCTTAATGCCTTTGAATTATGCCCTATTTAATTCACTAATTGTGCTCTTTCAGAGAATTCCGACAGTGTGGAAACAGGCCATTCGGCCCAAAGCATTCACAGATGAACTCAGATTTCTCCGGTTTCCTCATTTCCCCTCTCCCCACCTTGTCTCAGTCAAATCCCTCGAACTCAGCACCCCCTCTCCGGCCTATCACCCTCACCTTAACCTCCTTCCACATATTGCATTTCCAACGGCCCTCCCCCAAGTCTCTCCTCCCTACCTTTTATCTTAGCCTGCTTAGCACACTTTCCTCATTCCTGAAGAAGGGCTCATTCCCGAAATGTCGATTCTCCTGCTCCTTGGATGCTGCAGGACGTGCTGTGCTTTTCCAGCAACACATTTTCAGCTCTGATCTCCAGCATCTGCAGTCTTCACTTTCTCCTGCTTATACTTATACACATTCTCAGTTGTCCTCTGCACAAACACACTTCGCTTTTATCAGAAACTGCCTTCATTCAGAGTCATAAACATGTACAGCACTGAAACAGTCCCTTTGGTCCAACTTTTCCATGCTGACCAGACATCCTAAATTAATCTAGTCCCATTTACCAGCATTTGGTCCCTTCTAAAATTTTCCTAGTCATATACTCATCCTGATGCCTTTTAAATGGTGCAATTGTACCAGCCTCCACCACTTCCTCTGCCAGCACACTCCATACACGCACCATCTTCTGCATGAAAAAGTTGCTCCTTAGGTCCCTTTTAAATCTTTGCCCCTCATTCTAAACCTATACCCTCTAGGTCTGGACTCTCCCACCCCAGAGAAAAGACCTTGGATGTTTACCCTCTCCATGCACCACATGATTTTATAAACCTCTATAAGGTCACCCCTCACCTTCCGATGCTGCAAGGAAAACAGCTCCAGCCTGTTCAGCTTCTCCCTATAGCTCAAACCCTCCAACCCTGGCAACATCCTTGTAAATCTTTTCTGAACCCTTTCAAGTTTCACAACGTCCTTCCTACAGGAGGGAGACCAGAATTGCATGCAATTTCCAAAAGTGACCTAACCAATGTCCTGTACAGCCGCAACATGACCTCCTAACTCCTATAGGAGAAAGTGAGGGCTGGAGATCAAGAGTTGAGAGTGTGGTGCTGGAAAATCACAACTCGTCAGGCAGCATCTAAGAAGTGGGAAAATTGATTGTTTCGGGCATAAGCAATTCATCGGGAATGAGCATTTCTGATGAAGGGCTTATGCCTAAAACATTGATTCTGCTGCCACTTGGATGTTGCCTGGCCTGCTGTGTTTTTCCAGCACTACACTCTCAATGCACAACTCCTATACTCAATGCACTGACCAATAAAGGCAGGTGTTACAAATGCAGTTTTCACTACCCTATCTACCCGCGGCTCCATTTTCAAGGAACTACGAATCTGCACTCCAAGGTCTCTGTTCACTGACACTCCCTAGGACCTTGCCTTAAGTGTATAAATCCTGCCTTGATTTGCCAATTTAAAATGCAACACTTCACATTTACCTAAATTAAACTCCACCTGCCACTCCTCAGTCCACCATTTATTTTACATTTTCTTTGACAGATTTTAAAATGGCAGTGTTGTCAGTGTGAAGCCTTCATGTTTTGTTCATCTAAATGACAGTGCAGGAGAGAGAGAAAACCTGCACAGTTACTGCCTTTGCTGTTTGAATTCGTGTATTGTTGGACATCGGAGTGCATCTGGGAAAATTAATAAACAGTGAAATTCACACCTAATCTTGGAGGAACTGTTGGGCGAAGTTCACAGCACAGAATCAGATAAGTTAATTGTTGTTTTAAGTCTGTCCAATAAAAAGGCTGCAGTAGTGGATACAGTGGATTCTTTCTTGATTATATGTTTTTGGAGATCAGTCTCTTGATTAAACTTAAAATATAAGCCATAGCTATTAATTTAACCTGGGGCAGTGTTTGTAGAGGAATAAGACGGTGTTATTTTCTGGGTCTGCAGATTGTGAAGGAGCAAAAATGGCCTTTGCAGTGATATGTACTTCTTGTCAGATGTGGGAGTTTAAAGAGAGTTTAAGGGTTACTGCGGATTATATCTGCCATAAATGCTGTTGGATGCAAATCTTATCAGATCGAGTAGATCGGTTGGAGAGACAGATAGAAGCGATGAGGAATTTGCAACAGCTTCAGTATGTGATGGATGGCAGTTATAGAAAGGGGGAAAGTCTCAGATACAGTCACATTGATGGCTTAACTCTAGGAAGGGTAAGAGAGGTAGGCAGCTAGAGCAGGAGTCTTTTGTGGATATACCCATTTCAAACAGGTATGCTGTTTTGGAAAATGTAGGGGGTGATGGATTCTCAGGAGAACGTAGTATGAACAGCCAAGTTTCTGGTATTGAGACTGGCTCTAATGCCACGAGGGGTACGTCGGCTTCCAAGAGATCAATTGTGTTAGGGGATTCTGTAGTCCGAGGTACAGACAGACAGTTCTGTGGTCAGCACAGAAAAAGTAGAATGGTGTGTTGTTTCCCTGGTGCCAGGATCAAGGATGTCTCCGAGAGGATGCAGAATGTTCTCAGAGGAAGAGGGGCCAGCAAGAGGGCATTGTCCACATTGGAACCAACGATATAGGAAGGGAAAAGGTTGAGATTCTGAAGGGAGATTACAGAGAGTTAGG
>NC_057726.1:66375121-66380825 GCF_004010195.1 Chiloscyllium plagiosum | reverse complement strand
TAGAGGGCATAGGTTTAGGGTGAGAGGGGAAAGATATAAAAGAGACCTAAGGGGCAACCTTTTCACGCAGAGGGTGGTACATGTATGGAATAAGCTGCCAGAGGATGTGGTGGAGGCTGGTACAATTGTAACATTTAAGAGGCATTTGGATGGGTATATGAATAGGAAGGGTTTGGAGGGATATGGGCCGGGTGCTGGCAGGTGGGACTAGATGGGGTTGGGATATCTGGTCGGCATAGACGGGTTGGACCGAAGGGTCTGTTTCCATGCTGTACATCTCTATGACTCTGACTCTATGATTCTATAAATGGTGAGAACCCACTCAGCTGTAAGTGCAATCAGCATTTGGTTCAGTTGTTCCAAATAGGTCTCCGTGCAGGTCGAAACACTGAACTCAAACCAGCCAATAAGGCTCAACCCTGAGTTACTGTGGCAGTGTCGGAGGTGTCATGTTTCAGATGAGAAATGAAACCAATGTCTGTCAAACTGTTCAAAACCCATGACCAAAGATCCTTGGACAGTGCCTTCCAAACCCACAACCACTTCCATCTAGAAGGGCAAGAGCAGCAGAAACATGGGAACACCACTAACTGCAAGTTCCCCTCCAAGTCATGACTTGGAAATATGTCATTCTTCCTTCACTGTCGTTGGGTCAAACTGCTGGAATTCCCTCCCTAAGAGCAAGGTCTACATCTACAGTCCATGAACTGTAATGGTACGAGAAGGCAGCTCACCATCAACTTCTCAATAACAACTAAATGCGAGCTCAGCCAACGATGCCCATGTCTCATAAAGTGAATTAAAAATACAAATCTATAGTTGTTAGTTTGCTTGCTGAGCTAGAAGGTTTGTTTTCAGACATTTCGTCACCATACTAGGTAACATCATCAGTGAGCCTCCGCTGAAGAGCTGGTGTTATGTCCTGCTTTCTATTTGTGTCGTGTGTGTGGTTTTTTTTGAATGCCAGGCCTTTGGAATTCCCGTGCATGTCTCTGTTTAGCCTGTCCCAGGATGGATGTGTTGTCGCAGTCGAAGTAGTGTCCTTCTTCATCTGTATGTAAGGATACTAGTGATAGGTCATGTCTTTTGGTGGCTCGTTGGTGTTTGTGTATCCTGGTGGCTAGTTTCCTGCCTGTCTGATCGATGTAGTGTTTGTTACAGGCCTTGCATGGTATTTTATAAATGACATTCATTTTGCTGATTGTTTGGAACGGGTACTTTAGATTCATGAGCCATTGTTCAATTGTCTTGATAGGTTTGTGGGCCACCATGATGCCTAGACATCTCTGGTCATCATCTCTGAAAGTCTTTGTATGGTAAGGTGGCTAGAGTCTCTTCCTGGTTGGGTCTTTTGTGCAGGAATTGGCAGACTGTGCTTATCAGGTAATCGTTGTTCCTGAATATGTCATGTAGGTGTTTCTCCTCAGTTCCTGGGTGCTGCAGTGTGTTGTGGCCCATTTAAGTAATGTCCTGATGCAGCTCCGTCTGTGGCTGTTGGGATAATTGCTTCTGTAGTTAAGTATCTGATCTGTATGTGTTGCTTTCCTGTTGACGCTGGACTGAAGTTCTCCATTAACTGTTCATTCCATTGTAACATCTAGGAAGGGGAGTCTGTTGTTTTGTGAATTTTATGCCAGCAAAATTATTGTCGATGATGTTGTAGACTTCCTCTAATTTATTCTGTTTTGTGATGACAAAGGTGTCATCCACATAGTGGACCCAAAGTTTGGGTTGGATAGTGGGGAGGGCTGTTCTTTCAAGTCTCTGCATTTCTGTTTCTATTCAGAAGCCTGGTATTGGTGATCCCGTGGGTGTTCCGTTGATTTGTTTGTAGGTCTTGTCATTGAAGGTGAATGTCGTAACTTGCATTTTTGTACCTTCAGCTTCACAAAATGGCTGAAAGTGTTTCATTGGTTATTGCTAATTTTGCAACAATGAAGAAAGAAAAATGAGGGAAGATACCAAAGGCATGGTCAATAACAGCCTGGAGCAAGTGTCTGAAAAAGGAGGGGCAAAGAAGGAAGAAGAGATGGGGGTTGAGGTTGAATATTCCAGAATGTACGGCTGCTTTATCTGAAGATTCTAGAATGGACAAGGCTTGTATAAGAGCTGAGCATAAAGAAGAATAGTGTCTGTCTGATGGAGCCAGAGACAAGATCAGGACACAGCCACAGAATTTAGTTGGTTATTTCAAGAACTACTTACAGCAGTAAAGACTTGGAGCTGAGAAAGCCTTGGATGACCATTTCATCAGGAAGTAAGGAAGGAATTGAAAATGTGTGATGTGGCACAGATAGAATGTAGCAGCTTATTAGTCTCTCGGGTGTATAGTTTCAAGCTTCTTTAGTAGGGACCTAATAACAGGTCATTTTAAAAAAAAAACGCATGTTTAGGTAGAGCCAACATTATTCTTGGAAGGAAAATCATATTTGACAAATTGAAGTATTGTTGTGTGTCACCAGCAGATGGGGAGAAAGTGTGGATGCTGCACATTTGGATCTTCAGAAAGAATTTGGTAAATTGTCAAACAAGAACTTGTGACTTACGTTTGTAGAGCCAGAGTAATCTCGCATTGAAACAGACCTTTCGGTCCAACCAGAGCATGCCGATCATGTTCCCAAACTAAACTAGTCCCACCTACCTGCGTTTGATCCATATCCCTCCAAACCCTCCTATTCATGTATTTAACTAAATGTCTTTTAAATGTTGTAACTGTACCTGCATCCATCACTTTCTCTGGCATTTCATCCTACACACAACCACACTTTGTGTAAAAAAAAAAAAAAATTGCCCCGTGACTCTTTTTAAATCATCTTTTCCTCAACCCTAGTTTTGAACTCCCTCAACTTAGGGAAAAGACTCTTACCATTCAACTTATCTATGCCCCTCATTTTTTTATAAACCTCAATAAGTTCACCACTCAACCTCCTATGCTCCAGTCCAAAAACGTGAAAAAACATCCCAGACTAAGCAGTCTATTTTTATATCACAATCCCTCCATTCTTGGCAACAACCTCGTAAATCTTTTCTGAGCCCTCTCCAGTTGAATAATCTTCCGACCGCAAGGTGACCAGAACTGGACACCGTATTCTAGAAGAGGCCTCACCAATGTCAGTAAACTTGTAAATGGAGTAACAGCAAAATTTGGCCACACAGTCATGAGCATATAAGGAGTTTAAGGGCTGAGTATGCAGCCTTGTGGAGTACCGGTGTTGAGGATTATGGTGGTGGAGGTGTTGTCACTTATCGTTTGCGTCAGGAAGTCCAGGATCTAGTTACAGAGGATGGAGCAGAGTCCTCGGTGTCAGTATGGAGATGGGTTTGGTTGCAATTTGTGTTGAAGGTAGAGCTGTGGTCAATAAGTCTGAGTCGAGAGTGTGGTGCTGGAAAAGCACAGCAGGTCAGGCAGCATCCGAGGAGCAGGAGAATCGATATTTCAGGCAAAAGCCCTTCATCAGGAATGAGACTTATGAGCCAAGATAAATGGGTGGGGGGTGGGGCTGGAGGGAAGGTAGCTGAGAGTTCAATAGTAGATGAAGGTGGGGGTAATGGTGATAAGTCAGAGAGGAGGGTGGAGTGGGTAGATGGGAAAGAAGATAGACAGGTAGGACAGATCATGAGGGTGGTACTGAATTGGAAGGTTGGATAAGATGGGGGTAGGGGAAATGAGGAAACTGCTGAAATCCACATTGATGCCATATGGTTGGAGGATGCCACATGGTTGGAGGATCCCAAGGCAGAAGATAAGGCGCTGTTCCTCCAAGTGACGGGTGGTTAGGGTTTGGCAATGGAGGAGCTCCAGGACCTGCAAGTACTTGACGGAGTGGGAGGGGGAGTTGAAGTGTTTGGCCACGGAGTGGTGCGGTTGGTTGGTGCGAGTGTCCCGGAGATGTTCATTGAAGCGTTCTGCCTTCCCAATGTAGAGGCGATCACATCTGGAACAATGGATACAGTAAATGACGTGTGGAAGTGCAGGTAAAACTTTGAAGGAGGTGGAAGGCTCCTTTAACTTCTTTGGTATGCAGTCTTCTACATACTTAGTAATGAAGTCTGTGACACTAGTTGCATACTCATTTAGGTTGGCCACTGAGTTCTTGGATATGGCCCTGTCCACTGACTCTGTGCATGCACATAGGAGCTCATCTGTTGGCTCAGACCAGCACTGTGCGACTTTCTATACTGTTTCTGCTTGTAAGCTGGAAGGAGCATAGTGTTATAATCTGGTTTTCCAAAATGTCGGCAGAGGGAAGAGCAGTAAGTATCCTTGATGTATGTGTGTAGCATAGTTAAGGATGTTTGGACATCTGGTGAAACAGGAGAAAGCTGATGGTACTTTGGTAGCAAACTGTTGAGGTTGGCCCGGTTAAAGTCACTGGCTATGACAAACAAGGCCTCAGGGTATTCCATCTCAAGTCTATTTGTGGTGATGTATACTGTGATTTGCTCACTATGGAAGACAGACTGGCCAGTCTTTAATTACTTGGCCTGTCCCTCACATCCTTTATGAATAGTGGTCCAATATTTGCAAATCTCCCATCCTCTGGTCCCTCATCTGAGGTTGAGAAAATGGTCCGCACATCATTTTCCTCTCTGATTTCCTTTAACAATTGAGGATACAATTGTTCCAGCCCCAGTGATTATCCACCTTAAGGGAGGTCAGTCCCTCTAGTATTTCCCTTCTCATTCTGCTTATTGCATCTAATATTTATGTTGCTCCTCTGGAACGAGGATGCATCGTCCTTCTCCTTTTGTGAAGACCGAGATAAAATGCTCATTAAGAACCATGCCCACATCTTCTGCATCCATAATCCATCCAATATTATGTAAATCTCTGATGGATCCAACCCTTTCCTTAGTTGTCCTCTTGCTCTTCACGTCCTATTAAAACCTTTTCTTAATTAGTAAAATTAAGGAAAATCCAGCATTTCTCATATCCCCTTTGATTTCCTAAGTTACTTCTTCGCTTCATTTTCAATACTGCTGTAGGCTTCCTATAGTATTCCTTCCTTATTCTATGTTTCTGCCTTATCTTACCCTGAGTAAAATGGGAAATTGTGAACTTATCCACTTTGGTCGGAAGGATTTTAAAAAAAACAAATGCAGATTGTGGCACATAAAATGGCCCTGCTTTTGACACTAACCTGTAGTTTCAGACCTATATCCAGTCTGTAAAATGACAAACACATATTCAAGACAATACTTGCACTAGGTGTTAGCCTCACTTATTCCGCTGAAAGATAATTGTTAGGTCACACTTGCCTTATACATTGGCACAGAGGACTGAGGAGGCTTTTGAGGCCTCATGTGAGAGTTTAAGACACTCCCACACAGAGCAGACTGAACATAAGAAATGTCCCCCTGCATCGACAGCCAATCATGTTTTATAGATATTTTCTAATGACCCAATTCAGAGATGTTTTTACACAGCTCTGAAGCAGGAGAGACTTGAACACAGGCCTCCTGATACAGAGGTAGGGATACTGCCACTGAACCACAAATTCTCTCATTCATGTTTTTCATTTTGCCCAGAAATCAAGTCCCATTTTCAGAGGTAGATTAGATTCCCTACAGTATGGAAACAGGCCCTTCAGCCCAACAAGTCCACACCAACCCTCCGAAGAGTAGCCCACCCAGACTCATTCCCCTGCCATATATTTACCCCTGACTAATACACCTAACACTATGGGCAATTTAGCATGACCAA
>NC_057726.1:66350197-66374621 GCF_004010195.1 Chiloscyllium plagiosum | reverse complement strand
CTAACAATAGTTTCTCTACAACCTTGCCACCATATGATATCTTGAAATTCATATTCTCAATACAGAGTCTCTGTATCCATTTTTCTATTGATGTTTGATTCTAAACTGCTTATATGTGATTAAACCTGTCATCACATCCTCCTCGGAAAGGATGCAAAATTTATAATCTGGAATTCTAACAAGGGTAAGTGATAGCCTAGTGGTATTATCACTGGACTGTTAATCCAGAGACCCAGGTAATATTCCGGAGACACAGGTTTGAATCCTGGAGTTTGAATTCAATAAAAATCTAGAATTAAGAATCTAAGGATTAGGTGAAACCATGCAGCTTATTAGGAAAAACCCAACTGGTTCATTAATGTCCTTTAGGAAAGGAAACCTTACCTGGACTGGCCTATATGTGACTCCAGATCCACAGTAAAGTGATTGACTTTTAGCAATCTGAGCAATTGGGGCTGGGTAATGAATGCTGGCCCAGGCAGCAATGCCCTCATCAGGTAAACGAATAAAAAAAAAATCTTCAGTCATAGCACAAAATGGTTTATCTTCGAAACCCGTTACGCCATGTAGGGCTGGCTTTGAAATCTATAATGCCTAATTTTCTTGTTTGATTCTGTATGAAGATTCTAACAGATCTGTGAGAAAATAACAGTCCACTCTAAAAACTTTCATTGACACACTTTGCAACTTAATTTTCTGACTGTGGCCACATGCTAGACTGCCCTCTGATTACACATTCACTCTAGGGCATCTGCCTAAGATGCATAGAGAGCTACTTCTAGCTCTAACATTTTCCTCTGATATCTTGAATTATTTAGCTGCTACACAATTACTTGTCTGTTCTGCGATCGAAGCGATTTTTACTTTGAACTGAGCTGCATACCTAGCATTCCTTCTTGATACCAATTTGGTATATGGGATGTCATGTGCCCTAACATATCATATTAAGGCAGCATGGTGGCACAGTGGTTAGCACTGCTGCCTCACAGTGCCAAGAATCCGGGTTCAATTCCAACCTCAGGCAACTGTCTGTGTGGAATTTGCACATTCTCCCCGTGTCTGAATTCGTTTCCTCTGGGTGCTCCAGTTTCTTCCCACAGGTAGGTAGATTAGGTGGATTGACGGTGCTAAATTGCCCCTCATGTCCAGGGGTGTGCAAGCCAGGTAGATTAGCCATCAGAAATGCAGGGTTCCAGGTGTAGGGGGGTGGCTCTGAATGAGATGCTTTTTGGAGGGTCAGTGGACACAATGGGCCAATTGGCCAGCTTCCACACTGGAGAGATTCTATGATTCTATGTCAGGAATGCAGTGCACACCAGTGTAGTGGTAGCCTTGGCAATGCTTGATGTGCATGGACACAAAGTGCTGAAGAGCTGATTTTGAGTGAAACCAAATGAATGTTCACTACATTATCTTTGGTACTTTTGAAAGGGTTGTAAGTGAGATCCAGAGGGGTTTCGGTATCTTTGCATATGAATCCTCGGAAGTCAGCCAGTCAGGAAAGCAAATGCAATATTAAAACAAATGCTGGAAATCTGAAACAGAAACAGAAACTGCTGGAGAAACCCAGAAGGTCTGGCAGTATCTGTGGTGAGACAACCGAGTTAATGTTTTGAGTCATCGAGGCATTGGGCTGTATAGCGTGAAAACAGAACCTTCAGACCACCTCGTCCATGCTGACCAGATATCCTAAATAAATCTTCTCTCATTTGCCAGCATTTGGCCCATATCCTTCTAAACCTTTCCTATTCATATACCCATCCAGATGGCTTTTAAATGTTGTAATTGTACCAGCTTCCACCACTTTCTCTGGCAGCTCATTCCATACACAACATCCACTGCATTAAAACGTTGCCTGTAAGTCCCTTTTAAATCTTTCCCCTCTCACCTTAAACCTATGCCCTCTGGTTTTGGACTTTCCCACTCTCTGGAAAAGACCTTGTCTATTCAGCCTATCCATGCCCCTCCTGATTTTATAAACCTCTATATAGGGTCACAACTCAGCCTCCAACACACCAGGGAAAATAGCCCCAGCCAATAATTCAAACGCTCCAACTCTGGTAATAGCCTCGTAAGTCTTTTCTGAACTCTTTCACAACATCTTTCCTATAGCAGGGAAACCAGAATTGTATGCGCTATTTCAAAAGCGCCCTAACCAATGTCCTGTACAGCTGCAACATGACCTCCCAACACCAATATTCAATGCATTGACCAGTAAAGGAAAGTATACCAAATGTATACCTTCACTATCTTGTCTACCTGCAACTTCACTTTCAAAGAACTATGAACCTGCACTACAAGGTCTCTTTGTTCAACAACTCTCCCTAAGACCTTGCCATTAATTGTGTAAATCATGCTCTGATTTGCCTTTTCAAAATGCAGGACCTCACATTTATCTAAATTAAACTCCATTTGCCACTTCTTGGCCCATTGGCCCATCTGATCAAGAACCCCTTGTAATCTGAGGTAAACTTCTTCGCTGTCCACTGTACCTCCAATTTTGGTGTCATCTGCAAACTAATTACCTAAACCTCCTATGTTCGCATCCAAATCATTTATACAAATAACAAAAGGCAGTGAATGAAGCACCAATCTTTGTGGCACACCACTGGGTCACAGGCCTCCAGTCTGAAAAGCAACTTTCCACCATCACCTTCATCTGCTACCTTCAAGCCAGTCTTGTACCCTTTATTCCATGTGGTCAAACCTTGCTAACCAGTCTACCAGGAGGAACCTTATCGAGTACTTTGCTGAAGTCCATATCGATCACGTCCACTGCTCTGCTCTCATCAATCCTTTTTATTCCTTCTTCAAAAACCTCAATAAAGTTCGTGAGACATGATTTGCAACACGCAAAGCCTTGTTGACTATCCTTAATCAGTCCTTACCTTTAAAAGTATAATCAATCCTACCCCTCCGGATTCCCTCCAACAAATTGCCCACTACCACTGATGTCAAGCTCACCAGTCTATACTTCCCTGGCGTTCCCTGACCACCTTTCTCAAATATTGACATCACATTAGCCAACCTCCAGTCTCCTGATACCTCACCTGTGGCTATTGATGATACAAATATCTCAGTAAGGGGCCCAGCAATCACTTCCCTAGCTTCCCACTGAGTTCTAGGATACATCTGGTCAGATCCAGATGTATCCTAGTGAACATTTTTCAGGATGTCGCTATTTACTTCTCTTTCCTCCGTATCCTTCTCCACAGTAAACACTGATGCAAAGTACCCGTTTAATATCTTCCCCCATTTTCTGCAGTTCCATCTTGCTGATCTTTAAGAGGCTCTATTCTCTCCCGAGTTACTTCTTTGATCTTAATATATTTACAAAATCCCTTTTGGATTCTCTTTAACCCTATTTGCCAAAGTTATCTTGTCCCCTTTTGCCCTCCTGATTTCCCTCTTACGTATGCTTCTACTGCATTTATACTTTTCTACGGATTTACTCAATCGACCTGGACCCAATATACCAACCACTACAGCGGACAGCTGAAACTGACAACCGGAAGCGGCAGGGACAGACCACTATGAACACCGGAGGAAACATCAAAGAAGCGCTTCGCAGGAGGCTCCCAAGCACTGATGATGTCGCCTAGCCAGGGGACGAAACGTTTGCAACAAAAACTTCCAGCTCGGCGAACAGAACCACCAACAACGGATTTACTCCATCTTTACTGTCCATACCTGACATACGCTTCCTCCTTATTCTTGGCCAAAGCCACAACTTCTCTAGTCACCCAGCGATCCCTGCACCTATCAAATTTGCCCTTCACCCTAATAAGAACATACTGTTTCTAGACTCTTGTTATGTCATTTTTAAAGGCGTCCCATTTTCCAGCCATCCCTGTATCTGCGAACATCCAACCCCAATCAACCTTTGAAAGTTCTGTCACAAATTCACCTGCACCTCCACACACATCATTTACTGCATCCGCTGCACCTGATGTGGCCTCCAATACGTTAGGGAGACAGGCCGCCTACTTGCGGAACGTCTCAGAGAACACCTCTGGGACACCCGCACAAACCAACACAACCGCCCCGTGGCTGAACACTTTAACTCCCCCTCCCACTCCGCCAAGGACGTGCAGGTCCTTGGCCTCCTCCATCGCCAGACCATGGCAGCACAACGCCTGGAAGAAGAGCACCTCATCTTCCGCCTAGGAACCCTCCAACTACAAGGGATGAATGCAGATTTCTCCAGCTTTTTCATTTCCCCTCCCCCCACCTTATCTCAGTCCCAACCCTCGGACTCAGCACCGCCTTCTTGACCTGCAATCATCTTCCTGACCTCTCCGCCCCCACCCCCTCTCCGGCCTATCACCCTCACCTTGACCTCCTTCCACCTATCACATTCCCAACACCCCTCCTCCCTACCTTTTATCTGAGCCTGCTTGGCACACCCTCCTCATTCCTGAAGAAGGGCTTATGCCCGAAACGTCGATTCTCCTGCTCCTTTGATGCTGCCTGACTTGCTGCGCTTTTCCAGCAACACATTTTCAGCTCTGGTCTCCAGCATCTGCAGTCCTCACTTTCTCCTTTGAAGGTTCTTGCCTACAACCATCAAAATTGGCCTTCCTCCAATTTAGAACTTCAACTTTTAGATCTGGTCTATCCTCTTCAACACTGTCTCTCTCTCTCTCTCACTCTCACACACACACTCTCACTCTCACTCTCTCTAATCCAAGATGGAGGACAGAAATAAGTTGTGGCTTTAAGAGCTGCTCCTTTTTTTTTTGAGGTATTTTCAGTGTTGAAGCTGATTTCCTCGAATTCCAGGAGCAGCAATTACTATTTTATAAGCTGTTGCATTGTTTTGGAACTTTGGGAAGAAAAAAAATCAAAACAACGGCACTTTAAAATGGAGGAAGAGAGACAAGGGTCGTGACCACATGGAAAGTGAATCAAATAGAGAAATAAATCTGCATAACTGCCTGATCCAGCTATGAACTTGCACAGCAAACTGCCTCTGCCATTTAATTTCAAGTATTTCTGGACATTGGAGTTCATCTAAGAAAAATAAACAGCGAAATTTACACCTGACCTTGGAGAAATCTTGTGTGTAGGAGCTCACAACATGGGAGCAGCTAAGTGGCTAGTTTTTAGAGTGTAACTTCACTTCTTCTTTGTGATAGAGTGGTTCTTCTCTGATTTATATATGTTTTTATTAAAATCTGTCTCTTGAATAAACTTTAAACATATAAAATGTAGGTACTAAGTTAGCCTGGGAGAGTAGTAGGACTGGACTGTTTTCTGGGTCTGTAGATTGTTAAGCTGCAAAGATGACATTTAGCTGAGTGATGTGCTCTTCTGGTCAGGTGTGGGAGATTAGGGAGAGTTTCCATGTTATTGATGATTATGTCTGCAGGAAGCGCGTTTGGTTGTGAATCCTATTGGACCGCATGAATCGGTAGGAACAGCAATTAGAAGTAATGAGGAATTTACAGGAGCTGGGGGCATGATGGATGGCAGTTGCAGGAAGGAAGAAAAAACGCAGATACAGTCAGGTATATGGGTTATCTCCAGGAAAGGGAGGAGAGGAAGGCAGGTAGTGCAGGAGTCTCCTGTAACTATCCCGATCTCAAACAAGTATGCTGTTTTGGAAAATGTAGGGGGTGATGGAATCTCAGGGGAATGTAGCACTGACAGCAGGTTTATGGTGGTAGGTGGTGGGCGTTTGGAGCACATTGCCAGCAGAGGTGGTAGAGGCAGGCACGGTAGATTAATTTAAGATGCGTCTGGACAGATGCATGAGTAGGTGGGGAGGAGAGGGATACAAATGCTTAGGAATTGTCCGACAGGTTTAGACAGTACATTTGGATCGGCTCAGGCTTGGAGGGCTGAAGGGCCTGTTCCTGGGCTGTAAATTTTCTTTGTTCTTTGGTACCGAGACTGGCTCTAATGTAACAAAAGGTACATCAGGTTCCAAGTGACCGATGGTAATAGGGGACTCTCTAGCCAGAGGCATGGACAGACATTTGTGATCGACAGCGATACATCACAATGGTGTGTTGCCTCCCTGGTGCCAGCATCAAAAGATATCTCGGAGAGAGTGCAGAATATTCTCAAAGTGGAGAGGGACCAACAGGAGGCCATTAGAACTAACTGCATAGGAAGAGGAAAAGGTGAGATTCTGAGGAGAAAATATAGGAAGTTAGGCAGAAATTTAAAAAGGAGGTCCTCAAGGGTAGTGATATCTGGATTGCGCCCAGTGCCATTTGCTAGTGAGAAATAGCAGGATAGAGTAGATCAATGAGTGGCTGAGGAGCTGATGAAGGGGAGGAGGATTTGCTAAAGATGCTCAGGAGGATTTAAACTAGTGGTGATGGTGGTGTTTGGAGAGGTGGGGGGAAGTTGGGAGGTTCACACCCAGGCAGATAGTGAGAAAAGAGATCAGTCTGAGACAGGTGCACTTGGGAAAACGAGCAAGTCAAGCAGTCAGGGCAGACAGGAACAAAGCAGAGAATGAGGTAGGATGATAAATTAAACTGTGTTTATTTCAATGCAAGAAGCGTAACAGGCAAGGCAGATGAACTCAGGGCATGGTTGGGGACATGGGACTGAGATAACATAGCAATTACAGGGATGTGGCTCAGGGATGGGCAGGACTGGCAGCTTAATGTTCCAGGGTATAAATGCTACAGGAAGGATAGAAGGGGGGCAAGAGAGCAGGGGAGTGGAGTTTTTGATCTAGGATAACATTACAGCTCCAATTAGGGAGGATATTCTGGGGGATACGTCCAGGCAAGTTATTTGAGTGGAACTGAGAAATAAGAAAGGGATGATCACCTTATTGGGATTGTACTATAGACTCCCCAATAGACAATGGAAAATTGAGAAACAAATTTGTAAGAAGATTTCAGTTATATGTAAGAATAATAGGGTAGTTATAGGAGGGAATTTTAACTTTCCAAACATAGAATAGGATTGCCATAGTGTTAAGGGATTTGACAAGAAAATTTGACTGATTCAGTATATGGATGTACCTACTACAGAAGGTACAAAACTTGACCTACTCTTAGGAAATAAGGCAGGGCGGGTGAGTGAGGTGTCAGTGGGGGAGCACTTTGGGCTAGTGACTGTTATTCTATTAATTTTAAAATAGTGATGGATCTGAAATGTTGATTGTGCTATGCAAATGTTCTGATGGTCTGAGAGGTTTGGAATATAAGAATACAGAAGTATTTTTGCAATTTTAAAGTGATTTGGTAAAACCATGGCTCAAGCAGCTTTTTCTGTTTGTGCCTTTTTATCCAAGTAAGGATATACTTGTTTTAGAGGGATACAACAATAACTTGTCAGATTAAGAAATATGGTTAATGGGGAGCAATTGAATAGAATATACCAATATTCACGAGAGTTTAGAAGAGTGAATGTTGGTCTCACTGGAATCTATTGAATTGTTACAAGACTTGACAGGATGGGGCTGCTTCCATTTTTATTGCTTCAGGATATGTTGTCAACCATTTCGGTTAAAATGCTAAGAAACTTCTTCACCTGGAGGGTTGTGAATCAATAAAGTTCATTCTTCAAAGGATTGTAAATGCTGCATCATTGAGTATATTTCAGACTAAGATTGCTAGATTTTTGGACACAAAAGAAATCGAGGTAATTTAGGGGAGGTGAAGGAATATGGATTTAATGCTGATCATTCGTGATCTTATTTGAAACAAATAGAGAATACTGGAGAAACTCAGCAGATCTGGCAGCATCTGTGACAAGAGAAACAGATTTCTGCCAGACTCTGTTTCTGTCTCCAGTGATGCTGCTAGACCTGCTGAGTTTCTTCAGTATTCTCCATGTTTCAGATTTCCAGCATCCGCAGCATTTTCTCTTTATTATGCAATCTTATCTTATGTGGGAGCAGGTTTAAGGGATCATATGGCCTACTCCTGTTTCTGATGTTCCTGGGATCTTAGAGTCAAAAAGATAACAAGATTACACACTTTCAAGTTCAGCCTGTACAAACTGGTGGAGTGATGGAATTGAGCCAGGGTGAGAAGTTTCTGCTGTAACTGAATTATTTTTTCCCCCGTATTGGCTAGTATTCATTTGGACAAAGGCTTTTTTTTTTTGCTAACTTTTTGCCTTGAATGTAGAGTGAGGGGTGGAGTTGGTGATTCAGGATCAGGTATAGGTGTTGTCAGCACATGTACAACTCCATGGCTATGGATGATGTTGCCAAGGTGTGGCATGTAGATGAAGTCAAAAAAGGAGAATAGAAGAACTGGAGTGAGGGAGATGAAGAGGAGAAGGAAAAATTTCAAGATTAAAAAATAACTAACTGGATTTTTAAGATTTAAAAAAAATCCGATGTACACTTTAGACATTGGAGCAAAAGACTGGCTTGGAAGGAGGCCAGAGGAGTGATTGATCTTTATTCTGGATAATCCCGGGAAAGTGAAAAGACCTAAAGGTGGAAAAGAACACATATGGTTTAAGAAGCTCGAACCATTTTGGTTGTAAACAACCAGGCAAGCCTTTTGTGGGGAGTTCTGTAACATTCGGATTTAAGAGTATGCGGATGGATATTTTATTGGAAGGATGCTAGGACAGACAACTCCAAAGGGATGAGGATTTCAATGCCAAATGAAAGACAGTTGGCAAGCAGGCCAATAGTTGCAGCTGGGTTATGAGGCAGAAGCCTGGAATTGGGGAATCTGTTTCTTGTGCAGGGAGGGTGGAAGGATTGTTTTACAAAAGTTGAAGGTTGAGAGATTTGGATGTTACAGAAATACCTTTATGCAGTTCAGAGCTGAATCTCTTAAAAATCTTTCCAAGTATTACACGTGCAATGAATACATTTTGAGTGGCGGTCAATGTTGACATGCAAACAAATACATCAGAAGGTTTGCCTAAAAGGAAGATTCCACAGACAGGAATCGGATGATTAAATGGCTAGCATGTACAGTAGTATTGGCTGAGTGTGGAATGTTGGTCAGGATATTAGCTGAAATGTTCAAATCATGCAACCAAGTTACCACAGAAAACCTAAGTGTCTTCAAAAGCTTTAACTGGAGTTATGTCCATTGCCAGAGCCTACATTCTTCAATTTCCTTCCCGCCTCACGCTATTCTCCTCCCTAAGCTCTTGCAATAATACTTTATCTCTGAAACCATTTTTCATGTTGAAGATTGCACAGTGCCTGTTGACACAGAACTCAGTTGTGGGTACCTTAATCCTGTCATGCCTCACAGGGGTAGTGCACTGTAAGTCAAGCCCTGTTATTCCCAGAGTAATAACAAAAGTTCAGAGTTTTTAAAAAGAAAAACCCAAAATCCCAAACTACCTAATTTTCAGGTGCAGCTTCATAGAAAGCATGGACTTGGTTTCCCTACATAACAGGTAGTTACATTCTAGTTACAGGTAAATAATTAAACTAATTTTAGTAAAATATACAAATGAAAGCTCTCAACCCCTCAAACGCCCCCTTACACACAGGCAGACATAAACGGAGAAGGGTGTGAGGGACCATGTGCAGAGGGAAACTAATTTTGTAGTCTTTGTTCCCCATGGCTAACCCACCTAGCCTGCATGACCTTAGACACTATGGACAATTAAGCATGGCCAATCCAACTAACCAGCACATCTTTGGACTGTGGGAGGAAACCGGAGCACCGGAGGAAACCCACACAGACACAGGGTTGCTTGCTGACCAGGAAATTTCTCCTCTGCTGTTCTTGTGCTGAATGCTCCATTTTTGCAAGAGACAATGTGCTGGTTCACTGAAACAACCACAAGCTGGTTTCCTTCACATTCAGAAACTGTGTCTGCATATTTTTGGCTATGCAGAGCTGCAGATTTCTGTTCCGGTTTTACAAAACCTCTCAACCCCAGCCACCGGATAACCAACTACCTTGCTATCGCAGTCATCATCGATGGTTTGTGGACAATGACAAAATATTCAGCTTTGATTGTAAACCACTTCTTGGCTCCAGTTCATCTGCAAATTGCTTGAATCCATAGATATGCAAACAGGGTTCCCAAAAGCTACCAATTTCCTGACTTTGAAAACATGCAGTCAGCCTTGAAAGTCCCTGCTTTCAAAACAACTCTCTTGTTTCTCTCCATAGTTTCTAAGAAGTGCAAAAATAAAACCACAGTCTTGACGATAGACAAGCCTTTTATTATTTCACCCAGCAACACAAACAACAACCTCCAGTCTTGAGATAACAAACAAAAGTGGGAATCCTGTTTGGTGCGATGACCCACCATAGAGTCAAAGAGTCGTACAGCGTAGAAACAGACCATTAAGTCCAACTTGTCCATGCCGACCAGATATCCTAGATTGGAATGCGGTCCAATTTGAGTTCCTCAATTTTCATTTTTTGTAATGATGGGAGGTCTGCACTCTTAAGTGAACGAGATTGCATGCCCTGAAACACCACAAATAACATTTCAGAATCTAGATCGGAAATAAGATTGTAATTAAAATTCTTCACCTGTGGAAGTATTGGAGCTCTGACTGATTCCACCTTAAATTCTCAGGATAAAGGATTCACTGGGGAAGACTGGCTTTATTAGACATAACTATTTCCTAGGCACAGTGAGAGAGGACCTTCTTCTGAAATCTTATAGACTTGGGCTCCAAACCCATGTGATCTGACATTACTTATACATCGCTCATTTTGCTACTCAGGAGCTACACTCAGAGAATCCTTACTAAACAATTTCAGCCCTGCACATTGGGTAATAGAGTGTTGCCTCCCTGCAGGGGCACAGCCATAAATGAGAAAACCACATGAAGGGGACAATAAACAATCCCTCATCCTCAGAGTCTAAGATGGAATCAGCTCGAGCTCTAATATGTTTTTCCATAACTTGGCCCATAGACTTGTATGTCTCAGCATTGCAAGTGCACATCTAAATACTACTAAAATGCATGAGGGTTTCTTACAGGCAGGAAGTTTCAGGTTCCCACAACACTTTGGCTAAAAATATTTTCCTCACATCTCGACATCTTTGGCCCCTTGCATTAAATCTATGCACCCTAGTCATTAATCTCTCCGTTAAACAGAAAGCTTTCTTCCAGTCTACCAGATCTATTCCCCTCAAACTTTTTTACATCTCAATCTTATCTCCTCTCAATCTCCTCTGCTGTCAGGAAAGCAACCCCAGTCTGTTCATCCTCTCTTCATAACTGAAACTCTCCAGCTCAGGCAGCATCTTGGTAAATGACCTCTACATCTTGTCTAGTTCTATCATATGCCTCTTATAAAGTGGATTCAGGAACTGCTCACTATAATCTTGCTGTGGCCTAACCAATGTTTTATACAGTTTCAATACAACCTGCCTTCGCTTAAACTCTATGCCTCAACTAATACCACATGCAAAGCAAGTAGACCACATTGTATTTTCAAGATACTTGCCTGTTAAATAATGTTATAAGATTCCACTGATTCAAACTCCTTCTGATTCCTTTTCATTTAAGGGCTCCTAGTGTGTTCAAATGCCTTGCCATTTACTTTGTAAGGAATTCCAAGTGTAGTGATCTGTTTAGATTTACTTTGAGCTTAGTGAATTCCAATTGCAATGCCTTCCATGATACAGAGTGCAAATTGGATAGTTTCTCATTCAGACTCTTCTAGGTAATTCCAAGTTAAGGAACCTCTTTCCATTCACTTGCAATGTAAGAATAAATAACTTGGATGAGGAAGTGGAAGAGTGGGTTAGTAAGTTTGCCGAAGACATAAAGGTTGTTGAAGTGGTGGATGGTGTGGAGGGCTGTTGTAGGTTGCAATGGGATATTGACAGGATACAGGACTGGGCTGAGAAGTGGCGGATGGAGTTCGACTTGGAAAAGTGTAAATTAATTAATTTTGGAATGTTGAATTTGAATGCAGAATACAGGATTCTTGGCAGTATGGAGGAATAGAGGGATCTTAGGGTCCATGTCCATCGTTCCCTCAAAGCTGCCACACAAGTTGATAGAGTGGTAAAGAAGGCATATGGTGTGTTGGCTTTCATTAGCAGGAGTTCGAGTTTAAGAGCTGCGAGATTATGCTGCAGCTGTATAAAGCCCTGGTGAGACCACACTTGGAATATTGTGTTCAGTTCAGGTCGCCTCATGTGGAAGCTTTAGAGAGGGTGCAGAAGAGATTTACCAGGATGCTCCCTGGACTGGAGGGCATGTCCTATGAATTAAGGTTGAGGGACCTAGGACCTTTCTCATTGGAGTAAAGGAGGTGACTTGGTAGAGGTGTACAAGATGCTGAGAGGCATGGATAGAGTGGATAGCCAGAGACTTTTGTTTTCTAGGCTGGAAATGGCTATCACGAGGGGGCATTATTTTAAGATGATTGGAGGAAGGTTTAGGGGAGATAGCAGAAGTAGGCTCCTTACACACACACAGTGGTGGGTGCATGGAATGCACTGCCAGAGTAGTGGTAGAGTCAGAGAACTTAGGGACATTTAAGCGACTGAATGATGGTAAAATGTAGAGTACATAGGTTAGACTGATCTTAGAATAGGACAAAAGGTTGGCACAATATCAAGGGCCAAAGAGTCTGTACTGTTCATTAGAGAGTGACAGCTACTACCGAGCTTAACCTGAGGGGCAAGGCAAGGGGCAGGTTTGAGAAGGTGGGACCTTAACTGTAACCTCAGCCAGTGGGGGAATTGAGCTATTGGCACCACTCTACATTGCTAATCAGCCTTCCAGCCAACTCAGCTAACTGACCCCCACATGTATCCATGTGCGAGATGACATTCCTAATCCAAGCATTTATCCTCGAGGCAATTCTGTTTGTCAAAGGACTGAATATTGCTCAGTTATTCACCATTGAGCACCAAGTAAACTTTTGTTCAAATTGTTGCAGTCTTTGAAATTGGATCACCATTTCCTTTCCTACAACAGGCGTGACCGCCTTTTCTCCAATCGATTAGGTTTGATTCATTACTGTCATATGTACTGAAATACAGTGAAAAGTGCTTTTTACAAGCAGATTGTTCTATATAAGTACATCAGGGTAACAACGCAGAGTGCAGGATACAATATTACAACTGTTGAAAAGGTGTAGAGAGAGATTAACATTAACATTAAAGAGGTCCTTCGAAACTCTGGTAACATCAAGGAGAAGCTGTTCTTGAATCAGTTTGTATATGGATATACAAATCTTTATGTCTTCTGCCTGACGGAAGAGGTTAGAAGAGAGTTGAATGTGGGGTGGGAATGATCCTCGATTATGTTAGCTACTTTTCTGAAGCAGCAGGAAGTATAGATGGAGTCATAGAGATGTACAGCATGGAAACAGACCCTTCAGTCCAACCCGTCCATGCCGACCAGATATCCCAACAATGGATGAAAAACTGGTTTGTGTGATGGAATGGTCTGTGTTCACAACTCTGTCACTTCTTTCAGTCTTGAGAAGAGCAGTGAATATTTCAGGATATTTTGGGGACTTGTGGGGTCAGGTTCACTCTATACTTTTTGAGCACTGGTGCCAGCAGTAAATACTGTCAATACCCAGCAACATTCGACAGGACCTTCCAAAGCTCTCAACCTCGGTCACTGAGAAGGGCAAAAAAAAAATTTAAAATGTGTTCTCTGTTTACTTTTAAATTAGTAATTAATACTCTGGCTGTAGAACAATCTTGGGGAAATGGTCATTTTTGCTTGCATTTTAGAAAAACCTATTTAAGCAGAAAGAACATTACTTGGCAAGCTAGCTTTACTTTATCAGAATTGGATCACATTTTGAAAGGGAAATGTGAGAATTGACTTCTCCGAAGACTTTGTTTTGTTGCCCAGTTTCAAAGTGTTTGCAGTATAGTTGCTGATAAAGCTGAGTAAATTTAGCATCAAATCTCTATCGAGATTTAAACCTGTTCTATTAATTAGAAAGCAGTTTCAGCTTTGCAAAAGGCAGCATTACATTTTGGACAAGCACCATGAATGTTATGTATTCACGATTGAAACACAGTAACAGGAAAATCATGAGGAATAGAAAAATAACTTCAATGTTGCTTTAAAACAAAAGAGATGTGATTTCTAAGTTTTTCATCATGCGCCCATCAGGACGAATCCACAAGAATAACAAATTTCAAAGGGATTGAGAATTTATACTGTGTACAAAGAGGGTACCAAATGTTTGGCAATGATCCAATCAGTAATAACCAATCAGTACCCTCTTCTTTATGTCATAAGTTGTCATTGCTGTGAGAATTGGTACGACTTGCCATCTGTTCTGTCAAGGATTTGGACCCAGGAACTTGGATATCGTTCCTGGTATAGCAACTTCAATTTTGTTCGCGGTAAGGATGGTGAGTGGCTCGGAGGGGAACTTGTAGGTGGTGATGTTCCCACGTAGCAACTGCCCTTGTGTGTTTGGAAGGTGCTGTTGAAGGAGCGTTGATGTTTCTGGGCCCAAATGGTATTTGCCGCAGGCACCAATGCTTCAAAGGTCAGGTGATGGCAAGTGAATCTGCTTCAAAAGGCCCACAATCGCCCAAAATACACATCATTTGGGCTAAAGGAAATGGTGAGGAGCTGCTCTGTCAATCACAGGCTGCTTCTGCTCCATGCTTGTTCCTGAGTGGTCTATGAATGAGCAGGGGGGAGAAACAAGCCTGTGATTGGAGGAGCAGCCAGCATTTCGGTCAGGCCCTGTGCCCTGAGGAATGTCTTCTTTGAACTGAAGGCATCGAGGGAGCTGATGTGATCCAGGAGCAATGGGCCAAGAGTCACCTGTTTGAGGAGGGTATCTGCTCAATGGGTGTGGCGGGAGAGGCAGAACCCAGTCGCGAGGGTCCTATGAGGGTTGTGGCCCCATTCATAAACAGATTAAGAATCGGGCAGCGCAGATTTAAAGAGTTATGCAAAAGGAGTAAATGCAACGTGAAGAAAACATAGGGTCTGGAAGGCAAGTATGGTGGAGGTTGGTTAAACTGAGGCATTCAAGAGGGCATCGGATGATTACTTAAACATAAACAACATAAAGGGCATGGGAAAAGGCAGGACGTTGGCATTAGCTTAAAATACTCCGAGCTAGTACAGCCATCTGGGCTGAATGGCCTCCTTTCCACCTTAACAATTCTGTCAGGAGCAGGAATAAATTAGTGATTCTCTCATTTCACTCTAATGTCTCTGTGCCTACCCATTTATTGGTATATTTTATGCCACAACATCTGTCTGCTAGGAAATGTCAAGAGACAGTGACATGGTGATTTGAATTCTTAAGCCAGTTTCCCCTCTGTGTCGCCCCCAGAGCCAGTATAATACCAGCAGGAGACAGGCAGAAAATTAATCCAGTGTCTTTTTTCCCTCAACAACAGCTTTGAAATGTTAAAATTCAGTCACTTTGCCACTGCAAGACTCCCTGCTACTTGTTCTTCCATCCAAAGCTTTTAAATTCAATTCAGGAAAACAAGCTGTGAAGACGAGATTTTTAGCAGGAAATGGAGCTTGGTCTGATCAGACTTATGATGCATTGCAATTCAAATAGGAGATTGAAAGTCTTTTAATTGTTACATTGCACTAATTCAAGGAAAGTGATTAAACATTACTGCAGCAAATTTATTTGCTTCTATTAATTGAGGGCACAGGGATGAGTGGTCAGTAATGAATGGATTAAGGTGACCTTTATTTGACAAGAAGATCTGTGGGACAAGGAGAATTCAATATTTTCATTTTCTGTCTATTTTATCTGTCTTTTAAAATGATAGTTTCCGTTCTATTGCAATAATGTGTGCCCTGATGATTTAAATGACAAATAATAGGCAAATTAGACGTATCAATTTTGAATATCTAAATTTGCTCAAACTTGACAGTTAGTTGTGACAAAACAAAAACAACATTTACTTAAATGTACCATGTTCCTGGAAAAATATCCCAGGTCTTCACTGAAGCGTAACGAAAAATTGCAGTGTGTGATGCGTTACAGTTCACTCGGGGAGTGTGAGTTACTGTGGCAACACGTACCTTTTGCCTGCTTGATGTAAACTGGAGCTATGCGAATGAAAGCAAGGGCCCCAACTTTTTTTCCGTCGTCTGGCTGACCTGGAATCTCTCTCAATGTTGCTGTCTGCCTTTGGTTTGTGCTGGAGGGTATCTAGGTTCATATTCGGTCTGTTTGGAAGGGGTGAGCTGCATTTTAAGAATTCAAGACAAGGTGGTCATTGATAAGGGCGGAGAGGTACCTAAGAGGGCAGCGTTAGAGAATGAGGATTTGTGAGATTTTTGTGTAGGAATAGAGACAATTACAGAGGTATGGAGGAATGAAGTAGAGGCGACTAGACAAGGGCCTGAGCCCTGGTGAGACAAGGACATGAATTCCTCCGTGTATCAATGGAAAGCAGTTTCAGAGCGTTCAAAGTAGGAAATGCTTTTCGTAATAAGTTATGACCATGGGTAGCTTAGCCACACAGATCAAGAAGATTCCAAGTTAAACTTATGCCAAATTATCTGGCCTAGGGCAGTTTGGAATACTATAATGGGCCTCAATAGCTCTGGGTTAGGAAAAGGAATATTGGCCAGGGTTCCTTATTCCACTGGCCCCCGCCATTCAAGTGTAAACAATATCACACTTGTTTGTAAGTAGTCTGTCCATAGTCATTATCTAGGTTTGCACAATAAATATTGGTCACTGGGGAAATAGACAGGGACTCTAGTGTCTATACAAAGCTGCAAATGATCTTATCATATTTCTTTTACAATAATAGCAACAGCTTATGTTTATATAATATCTATTGCAATACAAAAGTCTGACATTTTTCAGAGGAGTATTATCAAACAGGATACAGGTTATAAAGACTTGGTTAAAGAGGCATGTTTCATTAATGTTTTAGATGGGGAAGAGAGACAGAGGTTCAAGAGGCACATTCCAAAGCAGAAGGTCTAGGGTACTGAAGGCATGGCTACCATTGGTCTAACATTGCAGGTAACAAAGAGGCAAACATAGAAAAAAATGATGATATCTCAGCTGGTTGTAGAATGGGAGGAGGGTAGACAGGCGGAGCAAATTCATGGAGATAATTTAAAGGCAAGGATGAACATTTATTTCCTCTTACCCATTCAGTAATTGTGAGAGTCAAATGCACAGGGAGTTTTTAACAATTCGTACCATTGTATGTGTACCTATATGTAGGATTGTAAAAGATATCACTGTTACTGTAAAACTGAGTGTGTTGCTGGGAAAGCACAGCAGGTCAGGCAGCATCCAAGGATCAGAATTCCTGATGAAGGGCCTATGCCCGAAACGTCAATTCTCACTTTCTCTTACCATAAGACTATGCTTAGGTGTTCACGCTTTTCAACCTTGAAATAATATAAATTCACATAAAATGTTACTTTTATGAATTAAGATTTTTGAAAACTGAGTTATTTAAAATCAGACTTACACAATCTTGCTATAACTCTAAATAAAAATAGGAAATGCTGGCTACTCTGAGCACAAGTATCAATGTTTTAAAAAAGAGATTGAGGTAAATTGAATATCATTAGGGGCAATAGATTAGAGCAGAGAATGCACCATTTACACTGAGCCTTAATTGATTAAGTTGTGTTTGCTATACCACAGTAGTTTCTGCAAACTCTTTCCATGTTACTCTGGATTCATTATTTCTGAAATCTTCGTGAACATTATCTTTCTACAGGTTTATAAAATAACATATATGCTGTTCATCTGAACATCGCCTTATCAGTAGGTTCACAATTCATGCTGCCCCCTCCGTACTTTGCAGCTAGCTGGTTATATTTTTCAGATGGAGTAAATTGGAACAATGGAAACTTAACGAGATGGAAAGAAATGCATTTAGCCCACTGTAAGGGTTCTCTGTTGGAATAGACTGAAACTAGTTGTTGTGGTTCTGTTTGCCAAGCTGGGAATTTGTGTTGCAGACGTTTCGTCCCTGTCTAGGTGGAGCCTCCTGTGAAGCGCTTCTGTGATGTTTCCTCCGGCATTTATAGTGATTTGTCTCTGCCGCATCCAGTTGTCAGTTCCAGCTGTCCGCTGCAGTGGCTGGTATATTGGGTCCAAGTCGATGTGTCTTTTGATGGCACTCATCCACAGATTCTATGCCTCTAGGATTTCCCTGGCTGTTCTCTGTTTGGCTTGTCCTATAATAATGGTGTTGTCCCAGTCGAACTCATGTTGCTTGTCATCTGCGTGTGTGGCTACTAAGGATAGCTGGTCGTGTCATTTCGTGGCTAGTTGGTGTTCACGGATACGGATCGTGAGCTGTCTTCCTGTTTGTCCTATGTAGTGTTTTGTGCAGTCCTTGCATGGGATTTTGTACACTACATTGGTTTTGCTCATGCTGGGTATCGGGTCCTTTGTTCTGGTGAGTTGTCTGAGAGTGGCTTTTGGTTTGTGTGCTGTTATGAGTCCTAGTGGTCGTAGTAGTCTGGCTGTCAGTTCAGAAATGTTCTTGATGTACGGTAACATGGCTAGTCCTTAGGGTTGTGGCATGTCCTCATTCCGTTGTCTTTCCCTTAGGCATCTGTTGATGAAATTGCGGGGGTATCTGTTTTTGGCGAATACCTTGTAGAGGTGATCTTCTTCCTCTTTTTGCAGTTCTGGTGTGCTGCAGTGTGTTGTGGCCCTTTTGAACAGTGTCTTGATGCAACTTCTTTTGTGTGTGTTGGAGTGGTTGCTTTTGTAGTTCAGGCCTTGGTCTGTGTGTGTGGTTTTCCTGTAAACCTTTGTGGTGAATTCTCCGTTAGGTGTTCTCTGTACCATCACATCTAGGAATGGGAGTTGGTTGTCCTGTTCTTCCTCTCTAGTGAATCGGGTTCCTGTGAGTGTGGCGTTGATGATCCGGCGTGTGTTCTCTATTTCTGTGTTTTTAATGATTACAAAGGTGTCATCCACATATCTGACCCAGAGTTTGGGTTGAATTTGCGATAACACTGTTTGTTCTAATCTTTGCATTACAGCTTCTGCTATGAGTCCAGAGATGGATGAGCCCATGGGTGTGCCTTTGATTTGTTCGTACAATGTTCACCTCTATCGACAAAACCCTAGCCAGAGAAACAATAGCCAACCTGCTGGACATACAGAACAGACAACAGGACGTTGAACCTATCAACAAAGACGGCATACTCAAACTACTGGACCTGTGCCTCACAACACACTTCATATTCAACAACCAAATATATGAACAGATCAACGGCACAGCCCTGGGCTCACCCATCTCTGGACTCATACCAGAAGCTGTAATGCAAAGATTAGAACAAACAGTCTTACCGCAAATTCAACCCAAACTCTGGGTCAGATATATAGATGACACCTTTGTAATCATTAAAAACACAGAAATAGAGAACACACACCGGATCATCAACGCCACACTCACAGGAATCCGATTCACTAGAGAGGAAGAAAAGGACAACCATCTCCCATTCCTAGACGTGATGGTACAGAGAACACCGAACGGAGAATTCACCACAAAGGTTTACAGGAAAACCACACACACAGACCAAGTCCTGAACTACAAAAGCAACCACCCCAACACACACAAAAGAAGTTGCATCAAGACACTGTTCAAAAGGGCCACAACACACTGCAGCACACCAGAACTGCAAAAAGAGGAAGAAGATCACCTCTACAAGGTATTCGCCAAAAACAGATACCCCCGCAATTTCATCAACAGATGCCTAAGGGAAAGACAACGGAATGAGGACATGCCACTACCCAAAGGACTAGCCACACTACCATACATCAAGAACACTTCTGAACTGACAGCCAGACTACTACGACCACTAGGACTCATAACAGCACACAAACCAACAGCCACTCTCGGACAACTCACCAGGACAAAGGACCCGATACCCAGGATGAGCAAAACCAGTGTAGTGTACAAAATCCCATGCAAGGACTGCACTAAACACTACATAGGACAACAGGAAGACAGCTAACTATCCGTATCCATGAACACCAACTAGCCACGAAACGACACGACCAGCTATCCTTAGTAGCCACACGCGCAGATGACAAGCAACTTGAGTTCGACTGGGACAACACTATTATAGGACAAGCCAAACAGAGAACAGCCAGGGAATTCCTCGAGGCATAGAATCTATGGATGAGTGCCATCAACAGACACATCGACCTGGACCCAATTACCGACCACTGCAGTGGACAGCTGGAACTGACAACCGGAAGCGGCAGAGACAAGCCACCTAAATGCCGGAGGAAACATCACAGAAGCGCTTCACAGGAGGCTCCCAAGCACTGAGGATGTCACCTAGACAGGGGACAAAACACAAATTCCCAGCTCGGTGAACAGAACCACAACAACGAGCACCCGAGCTACAAATCTTCTCGCAAACTTTTGAAGACTGAAACTAGTCCAACTGCTCAGCCGTCTCCTTGAAGTCTTGTGCAATGTGCTCTATTTCATGTGTTTATTCATTCTTTCTGCATAAAGAGAATCTAAACCGCTCTCTTTTCTCTTATAACAACACTTTCAATTGAATAACCTCAGTTATTGCCCGACCTACAGGAAGCCATGATTAAGTGATTATACTGTTAGGTTAGAGGATGAGCATTGTGCCTTCAAGCCTTGACACCAGCTCGTTTTACACTGTACAAAATGGAGCTAACATATCAATGTAGAACTGGAGCAACTGTTGGTATGTCTTGGATGAGTCATTAATCATTCCCAGACTGCTCTCTGGTGTGGACATCAAAGACCCATGGCATGATTCATTGAGGAATAGGGGAGTTCTGCGCAGTGTCCTGACCAATATTTGTTCCTTGACTAATGTCACTCATTCTAATTATCAATCCAATATCGTATTGCCTTTTCTAGGAGACGTACTGTGAGCAAATTGGCTGTTCCGTTTCCAACACAGGCCAGTTTATATTGGCGTACATCCCTGAAAATCCCAGTGCAGTGCCCAAGTAAGTTGGTGCATTTACGTCATGTGCATGACTGTGGCCACGCAGAACAATTTCAAGGATTTGTGCAGTTCAATAACTACGAGCACAGTCCCAAAAAGGAATGAGAGTACATAGAAGACTACACTTCAAAAGTAATTCATTAGCTGAGCAGCACTTTAAGAAGTGGAAGATGCTATGTAAATGCAAGATTTTGTGTTTTTTTCTCTTTCCTCTTTCCTTCCCTAGTCCTATTGTGAAGACACTATAATGTTAATTAAATTGCTCTTGGCTTTCTTTGTTGCGGTGGAAATAACTGTAGTATTTCAAGTTTCTGCTTCAAAATGCATTTCTCTTATCTTGAAAATTATTGTCCTGTGGAATTCACTTTATAGAAAGAGCACTCAGTTTTAAAGTCCTTTGTAAAATTTGTGTCAAAAAGCTTTATGAATATTTCATGCAAATTTATCATAATGTATTTACTTTCTATTGCTATCTAAGACAGCATTCTGCAGTTCAATCTTCTTGGTTTTATCTGCAGTCACACTTCTAAGAAGTAATACACTTCTATCATAGGGTCCTCTAATCCTCCGCATGCTTCCGTGGATTTCCATTTAGCTTTTACCATGTTTCTTTCTTCGCAAATTCCATTACTTTAGGTTAAGTTGACCTTGCCCTTAACCCATTCCATTGAATGTCCTCTAGACGTGTACAGCTCTCACTATTTTCCAACCCTCCCTACTTTAACATTATCAACACCTTTTAAAGTGATGTTCTTTGCACATAATTTTCTTTCAATGCTCTGTCTCTCTCTGCCTTGCTCTAATGCAAAGCAATTAGGGAACAGATCTATTTGTGATAGGATATGGAAAAGTGTGTCTTTAAAATGTTCCATTTTTCCCGTAAGGGTCAGAGGAAAAGGCAATTATATGGGACAGCATTGGACTATTTAGAAGCATTAACATTTTCTCCCAGCAATATGCCTTTGACTTTATGATCATTATATGAGCTGACAGTCATGTTCATATAATGGGTTGCCCAAAGAGCCGTTGGTAAAGAAAAAGTCAAGTATTTAGTTTATTTCAGCTTGTATTAGACCTGTTTTACATCTGGGCTGTTGGTATGTAATGGATATGGATTTTGTAATGAGATCTAAGAAAAGCAACATTCATCTAAGACATTCTGGGCAGCTCGGTTGAGCTGCTGCTGGTGAACCTTTGTAATGTTACCGTGCTGGGGCTGAGGAAATGCTGTTCCTCATAATAATCCCACACTGTACATGATGCAATTATGACACTCCATTGTTATGGAATCTGACACTTGCAACACTTTTTTTCTTGCTAATTTGAGGCCGCTCAATTTCTTTTTGAGTTTAATTACTGGAAGATGAGACCTTCAGAAAACAATGTAACACTTCCACCATTTGTAGATTAGTGAATAGAGCTTATTTGTATTTCTATAATTGAACTTACTGCCACCTACCAATTTGTAGGTTGTAGCTATTGGCTGTCAAAGCAGATTTCAGAATATTCTGCAACATTCACCACATATTAATATCTGATCATTTAATCTGCTAATGCACAATTTGCAAACAACAAACACATCTGAATTGAGGCCTGCTTCAAGAAGAGCTGGGCTTGGAAATTATTTTCGACATTGGATCCTTGGAGATGTACTCGCTGTTAGATTTATAGAGATGCAGTCAGTATTCATTATACCAGTATTGTACCTCACACGTCTGTGTTCTGAGCCAATCAATCAGTTTTGAAATCAATGCAAGTAGCATTGTTTACAAACAGATGCAGTAGTAAATCCTAAGGATCTATCCTTTGCCTCGTTCTATTTGTCATCTGCAAAATTAGCAAAAACACGTCCTTTTTTATATATGTTTTGTCGAGCCAATTCTACTTAACTGCCATCTCCCTCTCTGTGCTATTTGATAACTTGGCCAATCTTGGGTGAGCCAAACATCTTTCAGTTAAACATCGAGTTAGCCAAAACAGTTTGTGACCACCACCATAAACTCTGTGCCACTGATTATAATCTCCTCTTCGGCCCGTTATCTCTGACTGAAGCAAATTGTTCAAATCCTCAGCAACCCATTCGACTTTGAGAATAACTTTCAATGCATTTCCTCTCTGTGATAAAGTCCACCGAGTTCCCACTGTAATAACAGTTTATATGCGTTCCTAGACTTTAGCGTATCGAATGCTGAAACACCCATCTGTGTTTTGTTAGTACCGTACATAACTATTCCAATGCTGTCCTAGCTGGCATTTCTTCTGCCAGCCTCCAGTAACTAGAGTTCTTCCAATACTCTACTGTCGATAACAAAAGTTGTGTTGAATCACTGTTACCAATCTGCTTACAGATTTACGTTGGCTCTTAGTTTAATAACATTCTAGTTTTAAACTTCTCATTCTTGTGATTAAATTTGTCCATGACCAAGCCCTCATCCTTTCAACTGTCTTCCATCCCCATAAGCCTGCAATGACAATTAGTTCTCCATCGTCTTGTGAAATTTCCACTTCCTTTGACTGAACAGAGTATTCTGTCCTTTAGTTATTTAGGTCCTAATATCTCGAATGCTCTGTCCACTTTTTTTTTTTCTCTTTTTCTTCAGTTTTCTTTTACTTACCTTCTTGTTAAGAGTGGTGGCAGTGTGGGTCCAGCTTTGATGCATGGTGGGTTTTTGGATTCCTAGCAATGGAGGTGAGTTTGAGTCTACTTTGAGACCCAGTAGGTTGTGTTTGGCCGAGTATAGACCCGACAGCATCGGTGAGGTTAGATCAGCAAGAACGCATGGTGGCAGCATTGGTGGAAGCGAGATTGCGCTGAAGAATGGGGACTCTGTTCCCACAGTAGCAAAGGGACTCAAGGATGGCCTTCTGCTTTCTACTAGTGATGGTCTCAGCGTCGGGGTAAAGGAGCACCCAGATCCAGGCCATGGCTAAGTTATTAACAAGAAGGGCTGTAAGATTCAACACTTCTTTATTTTCTATGTCTACATTCTATGTTTTGGCTTATTTTTCTGTGTTTCAAGATGGTGCCAAAGTATGGTGACACTGTATAACACTTTTCACTATATTTGTGACAAAATACATGTGACAATAATAAATAAAATCAAAAAATAAATCTAGAAATCCCTTCTCAAACCTTTCTGCTCCTCCACCAGTCTTTCCTTTAAAAAAATAACCAAAAACATAAAATTGCTAGAGAAACTCAGCAGGTTCTGGCAGCATCTGTGGAGAGAAAGCAGTTCATGTTTTGAGTCCAGTGACCCCCCCACCTCTACATTGCTGCATGTCTTTGACCATTGATTGTTTACGTATTAAGTGTCGTCCTTTGCTTCTGTGCTAATTTTTGTCTGATTGCACTTATTTGCTGTGCCTTGGGATAATTTTCCATGTTAAAAATGCTGTGTAAATCCAAGATGTGGTTTACGGTGAGGTTCCATAGAAGGACCACATACAGTCATCGAGATGTACAGCATGGAAATAGACCCTTCGGTCCAACCCGTCCATGCCCGACCAGATATCCCAACCCAATCTAGTCCCACCTGCCAGCACCAGCCCATATCCCTCCAAACCCTTCCTATTCATATA
>NC_057726.1:66342715-66350042 GCF_004010195.1 Chiloscyllium plagiosum | reverse complement strand
CAATATTCTAACAGTGGCCTAACCAATGTCCTGTACAGCCACAACATGACCTCCTGTACTCAATACTCTGACCAATAAAGTAAAGCATACCAAACACTATCCTATCTACCTGCGACTCCACTTTCAAGGAGCTATGAACCTGCACTCCAACGTCCCTTTGTTCAGCAACACTCCTTAGGACCTTACCATTAAGTGTATAAGTCCTGCTAAGATTTGCTTTCCCAAAATGCAGCACCTCGCGTTTATCTGAATTAAACTCCATCTGCCACTTCTCAACCCATTGGCCCATCTGGTCCAGATCCTATTGTAATCTGAGGTAACCCTCTTCGCTGTCCACTACCCCTCCAATTTTGGTGTCAACTGCAAACTTATTAACTGTACCTCTTATGCTCGCATCCAAATTATTTATGTAAATGACAAAAAGTAGAGGGCCCAGCAGCGATCTTTGTGGTAGATAAGCAGTGGAATTTGTTGTGCGTGATGTTCATTGAGGAATACATTTTTGACATTTCTGCTGGAATGATTTTCAGCATAATCACTGCAGTAACCTAACCTCCCACATTTCTATCCTGAGAATGGAGTAATTTTTTTTTGTATCATTCCTGTCATAGCCTAGTTTCTTGGGATATGGAATGAATTTCCCTAAGATCCTGACACGCCAAAAGGTGATATTACAGAATTTAATGAACATGTTGTTTTACTGACTGAGTTTAGAATAGAATAAAATAGAATACCCTTTATTGTTATATATACTGAATGGGTATAGTGAAAAGTTTATACCTTGCCTATTACAGCACCGGGTTAGATACAAAAGTACCTAGGCACTTCTTTAGTTAGAAGACTTGTTACAGAAATAAAACATCCAGCTTTACAGATAAGAGTTCAGTACAGCAGACCACATTGGCACTTAGCTTCCAATCCCCACCAGGTGCTGCCAACATGTCACGCCAGGAGGCCGGAAGGTCGCCATGTCACACTGGGAGGCTGCTGTGCCATGCCAGGGGGTCACCAAGCCCAACGGGAGACCCCTCCAGAGGAGGCTACTGTGCCATTCCAGGAGGTCACCATTGCCACATTGGCAGGTTGCCACACCATGCCAGGAGGCCACTGCGCCAGGCTGGGATTCATCAACGGAGGCGGAGGATTGGCGATTGTCACTAATCGGATGCCATGGATCATTGTTTCTCGCCGGAGGTCGCCTCTAGTCGTTGTCAAAGACTGGGAGTCGAAGGGGAAATAAAAGGAGAACAAAGACACTAGGAGGAAGCATAAGAGAAGAGAAAGAAGAAGAGTGGATGAGCACTAGCTGGAGTGTCCTACTCTTTTGCCATCTTTGCAGTTGCCAGCCATGTTACCCTGTACACCGAGTTTTTATTTTCCACAATAACTTTTGTACCTTACTTAATACCTTTTAGAAATCCAAGTATAGTACAGCTACAGCTTCCCTTTTCCACACCACGTGTTACTCCTTCAAAGAACTCTGATAAATTGGTTTAATATGATTCCTCTTTCACAAAACCATGCTGACTATTCCTGATCAGCTAGAATTTTTCCAAGTGCTCAGCTATAATCTTCTTAATGATCAATTCTAACACCTTTGCCAGCTAACTGGTCTGCAGTTTCTTTGCCTCCCTCACACCTTGAAAAGAGGAGTTATACTTGCTACTTTCCAGGCCAATGGAACGTTTCTGAGAGTAGGATATCACTCTTAGAGTAGGATAAAAGATCGGCACTACCTCAAGGGCATGTACTGTTCTGTACAGTTCTATTTTCTATGGTTCCAGAATCTAGGGAATTGTGGAACAATAATGTCAGTGCACTGACAACTTAATTAGCAACCTCTTTTAAGACCCTCACTTGAACCCCATCTGCACCTGGAGACTTGTCACCTCACAGCTCCATCAATTTATTTCGTACTAATTCCCTCAAGATTGCAATCTCTCCAAATCCCCTTTCCCTTCCATTCCTGATTTACAATTTTACTGGAATGTTTTATGTGTCCTCTGTAATTAGACAGAAGCTAAGTATTTGTTCATTTCACCTGCCATTTCCTTATAAAATCAGAGAGATCCGAAATACAGAAAAGACCCTTTTGCCCATTGCATCTGCACTGGTCGGAATGACTATCTCTCTCTATTATAATCCCTTTTTCTACCACTTGGCCCATAGCCTTGCATGTTTTGGTATCACAAGTGTACATCTAAATGCTTCTGAAATGATATGAGGATTTCTGCCTCCACCATCCTTGTATGCAGTGAGTTCCAGACTCCCACCACCCTCAGTAAAAGTTTTTCCTTGTATCCCTTCTGGACATCCTGCCCATTGCCTTCACTCTATGCCCCCTGCTCACTGGTCACTCCATGAAGAGGAAATGTTTCTTTATATCTACCCTATCTGTGTTCCTCATAGTTTTATGCATCTTAATCCCCCCTCAATCTCCTCTGCTATAAGGAAAACACCTCCACTCTGTCCAACCTCTCTTCATAACTGAAACTCTCCAGTCCAGACAGCATGCTGGTAAATCTCCTCTGCACCCTCTCCAATTCTATCACGTCCCTCCTATAATGTGGATTCCAAAACTGCAAACAATACTCTTGCTGTGACTTACCTACGTTTTATACAGTTCCAGCATATTCTCTCTGCCCTTAAAATCTATGCCTCAGCTAACAAAAGGAAGTGAAGCAAACAACGACTTAACCATATTTGATCCCTTGCCCCCACTGTTTGGTTTAAAACCCTCTCTACCTCCCTAGTTATGCAGTTTGCACAACAATTTATGGGCGGCACAGTGGTTAGCACTACTGCCTCACAGCGCCAGAGAGGCGGTGTGGACTTGTTGGGCCGAAGGGCCTGTTTCCACACTGTAAGTAATCTAATCTAATCTAATCTAATCTAATGGTTCCAGCACAATTAAGCACAGACTATCTCAATGATAATAGCTCATTTTTTCCAGTACTAGTGCCAGTGGCCAACACTGATCTATTCATAAGAAAAGAGAGGATATTAGACATAGAAAATATGTGGAGGAGTAGGCCATTATGCCAAGGGGGAGAAAGTGAGGACTGCAGATGCTGGAGATCAGAGTCAAGAGTAGTGGTGCTGGAAAAGCACAGCCAGTCAGGCAGCATTCGAGGAGCAGGCGAATCGATGTTTTGAGCATAAGCTCTTCATCAGGAATGAGGCTTGTGGGCCGGGGTTCTGAGAGATAAATGGGAGGGGGATGGGGCTGGGGGAGAAGGTAGATGAAGGTGAGGGTGAAGGCGATAGGTCAGAGGGGAGGGTGGAACAGATAGGTGGGAAGGAAAATGGACAGGTCAAGAGGGCGGTGCCAAGTTGGATCTGAGATAAGGTGGGGATTGGGGAAATGAGGAAACTGGTGAAATCCACATTGATCTCGTGTGGCTGGAGGGTCCCGAGGTGGAAGATGAGGCATTCTTCTTCCAGGCATTGGGCGGTAAGGGTTTGGCAATGGAGGCGGCGCAGGACCTGCATGTCCTTGGGCAATTGGGAGCCAGAGTTAAAGTGTTCAGTCACGAGGCAGTGGAGTTGTTTTGAGTGTGTCCCAGAGATATTCCCTGAAGCATTCCGCGAGTAGGCGTCCTCTCTCCCCAATGTAGAGGAGACCACATCAGGGGCAACGGATACAGTAAATGACATGTGTGGAAGTGCAGGTAAATCTGTCAAATGTGGAAGGCTCCTTTGGGGCCTTGGATGGAGGTAAGGGGGGGGAGGTGTGGGCACAGGTTATGCAGCTCTTGCGGTGGCAAGGGAAGCTACTGGGAGGGGAGGGTGGGTTGGTAGAGGAGTGCGTGAACCTGACAAGAGAGTAGCAGAGAGAACGTTTTTTATGGAATGCGGATAGGGAGGAAAGGGAAATATATCTCTGGTGGTGGGATCCATTTGTAGGTGGCAGAAATGGCAGAGGATGATGCGATGTATACGGAAATTGGTAGGGTGGAAGGTGAGGACTTAGGGGGTTCTGTCCTTGTTGCAGGTAGACTGGTGGGGTTCGAGGGTGGAAGTGTGGAAAGTCAATGAGATGCTGTTAGTTTTTTAATAAAGCCTAAGCATTTTATGGCGGTGGAAGTGTGGAAAGTCAATGAGATGCTGTTGTTTTTTTAATAAAGCCTAAGCATTTTATGGCAATAATGGGAGAGCAGCAATGAGACGTCCTGGATTATTTTTGATATGAATTGTAGAATTCCTACAGTGTAAAAACAGGCCATTTGTCCCAGCAAGTACACAACGACCTTCTAAAGAGTAACCTACCCAGACCCATTCCCCTACCCTATTACTCCACATTTATTCTTGACTAATGCACACATCCCTGAATACGATAGGCAGTTTAGCATTACCATTTCACCTGACCTGCACATCTTTGGATTGTGGGAGTAAACCAGAGCACTCAGAGGAAACCCACGCAGACACGGACAGAATGTGCAAACTCCACACAGTTGCCCGAGGCTGAAATCAAACCTGGGTACCTGGTGCTGTGAGGCAGCAGTGCTAACCACTGAGCCACCATGCTGCCCCATATGAGCCAACTCTGACCTCTCCAGCCATTTTGAGGTCTGTAAATTAATATCAAAGAAGCAAATTTGTTCCCAATACCTCAGTATCTTTGCCATAAAAATTGTTGTGCTTTAGACAGCACGTTGACTTCAAAAGGAAGTCTGGCCCAGCGCTCCAAGGACTACTACTGGGCATTAATTTTGTGTGCAGGATGGACAAAGTCTGACCCTTTCCTTTTCAGGGTAAACAAGATCAGAAGTACCTGCACAACTATGGTGCATAGACAATTGGGCATGTAATATAGAAGCATTAGACCCTTTTTGTCAGGCTTAGAACTCTTGGGTCTGTTGAGTGACAAACTAATTCTGGGTGCCATTCAATCCACTGGTTTGTCACTTGCTCAATACAATCTGTAGTATGCAAACCAGAGGAAGAGGGTTTAGTTTTTATGAGTTAGTTAATCTTAGACCAGCAGGTGAGTAAAACAAGTATTTTATATTCAGGATCCACATAGGATCTTTTTATATGAAATATTTTGTGATAGCATTTAGCAGAGCTGTAGCTCATTCTTTAAAAGCCAGGAGGGGAAAAAAAAACAGCACATATTTTAATCCGTACAGAAATTGACCAGCTGTACTCATGAGCATTTTTTTTCTGTGCTGTGATTTCCCAGCCAATGTCAGTTCACTCTTAGCATCAACCACCTGCAGTTTAATGGTCTCTGTAGAATGCAGAATTACAGCAGGGGTGAGACCCCTGAATAACACAGATGCTGATAAAGGCAGGTTTTCCAACTCAACTGACAAGATGTGGAATGTAAAAAGATTCACACTGAGCAGATGTGTTTGGGCTTGAGTGAAATTGACCCAAGTGAAGTGAGTGTGGAGGCAAAGACTTAATATGGAACATTTTTTAAAATCTCCACGTGCTGTACCTGGTTACAGTCTGTGTATTTTTATTCATGTTCATTTGTCATACTTGCATCTTTTTAATAGTGAAATCTGCAGCTATGCATATATTTATCACTTGTCGGCATTAGCATTGAAAGCTTAGGTGTATTTCTGACAATTTCATCACATCATTTGCTGCTTGAAACCAGCCAGACACAGTTTTCCAACTGCCAGCTGTAAAGGGAGTATAGTCTTTGTAACATGATGAATTCATTGTTGGTAAAAATGCCTTTTTTCCATTCCCAATTTTTTACATAGCTAAAAAATTAGTGTTCAGCATAAATGAAAATAAATACAATTTAAGTTATTGCTTGGTAGCACAGAATTTAATCATTGCTTTAAGGATTAAAGGAAGTCGAAGATTTTCATCTTGCCCTATGAATGCATTAATTTTTCTTTTCCTTTTAGCGATGTTTAAATGCAGTGTTATTTAATCCCTTCTGATTTTACTGCTTGTCACTTGTAGTGGCATTTTGAAGATTCCTCTTTAAGTCCACAAGAACATATGACATAGGAATAGAAGTAAGGCTATTCAGCCCATCGAGTCCACTCTGCCATTTAATCATGGCTGATGGGCATTTCAACTCGACTTACCTGAACTCTCGTCGTAGCCCTTAATTCCATGCGAGATCAAGAATTTATCAATCTCTGCCTTGAAGACATTTAACGTCCCATCTTCCACTGTGCTCTGTGGCAATGAATTCCACACGGCCACTACTCTGTGGCTGAAGAAATATCTCCTCATTTCCGTTCTAAATTGACCCCCTCTAATTCTAAGTTGAAACTTTATTGCTGGAACAGCACAGCAGGTCAGGCAGCATCCAGGGAACAGGAGATTCGACGTTTCGGGCACAGGCCCTTCTTCAGGAATGGCCTGAAGAAGGGCCTGTGCCCGAAACGTCGAATCTCCTGTTCCCTGGATGCTGCCTGACCTGCTGTGCTGTTCCAGCAATAAAGTTTCAACTTTGATCTCCAGCATCTGCAGACCTCACTTTCTCCCCTCTAATTCTAAGCTGTGTCCATGGGTCCTAGTCTCCCCACCTCTTGGAAGCAACCTCCCAGCATCCACCCTTATTAAGCCATGCATTATCTTGTAAGTTTCTATTAGATCTCCCCTCAACCTTCTAAACTCTAATGAATACAATCCCAGGATTCATTGTATGTTAGGCCTACCATTCCAAGGATCATTTGTGTGAATCTCCGCTGGACATGCTCCAGTGCCAGTATGTCCTTCCTGAGGTGTGGGGCACAAAATTGGACACAGTATTCTAAATGGAGCCTAACTAGAGCTTTATAAAGTCTCAGAAACACATTGTTGCTTTTACATTCCAACCCTCACTATATTCGCTTTCTTATTCACAGACTCAACCTGCAAGTTAACCTTTAGAGAATCCTGGACAAGCACTCCCAGACCCCTTTGTACTTAGGCTTCATGAATTTTCCCACCGTTTAGAAAATAGTCCATGCCCTTATTCTTTTTTACAAAGTGCAAGACCTCGCATTTATCCACATTGAATTTCATCAGCCATTTCTTGGACCACTCCCTTAAACAGTCTCAATCTTTCTGCAGCCTCCCCACTTCCTCAGTACTGCCTGCCTGTCCACCTAACCTGTCCCCAATCCCTTCATCCACATCATTAATATATAAAGTGAACAGCTATTGTGGTTCTATTCGCCGAGCTGGGAATTTGTTTTGCAGACGTTTCGTCCCCTGTCTAGGTGACATCCTCAGTGCTTGGGAGCCTCCTGTGAAGCGCTTCTGTGGTGTTTCCTCTGGCATTTACAGTGGTTTGTCTCTGCCACTTCCGGTTGTCAGTTCCAGCTGTCCGTTGCAGTGGCCGGTATATTGGGTCCAGGTCGATGTG
>NC_057726.1:66333988-66340498 GCF_004010195.1 Chiloscyllium plagiosum | reverse complement strand
CCTGTTCCCTGGATGCTGCCTGACCTGCTGCGCTTTTCCAGCAACACATTTTCAGCTTCTGTCAGACAGCCAATCCTCAATCCATGCCAGTAGCTCACCTTGAACATCATGGGCCCTCACCTTACGCAGCAGCCTCCCATGAGGCCCTAAACTGGATTTCCCTGGTCTAACCTACTTGTTACCTCATCAAAGAATTCTAACAGGTCTGTCAGGCATAACTTCCCTTTAATAAATCCATGCTGACTTGTTCTAATCCGACCCTGCACTTGCAAGAATTTAGAAATCTCATTCTTAACGATGGATTCTAGAATTTTACCAATAACCGAGGTTAGGCTAATCGGCCTATAATTTTCCATCTTTTATCTTGATTCTTTCTTGAACAAGGGGGTTACAACAGCAATTTTCCAATCATCTGAAACTTTCCCTGACTTTTAAAAGATCACAACCAGCACCTCTGCTATTTCCTCAGCCACCTCCCTCAGAACTCTAAGATGTAGCCCATTGGGGCCAGGAGATTTATTAAATTATAGACCTTTTAAGCTTTTTTAGCACTTTCTCTTTTGTAATGGCTACCATACTCAACTCTGCCCCTTGACTCTCCGTAATTGTTGGGACATTGCATCAGTCTTCACAGTGGAAGACATAAGTAAAGTGCTTAAAGTTTGTCAGCTATTTCGTTATCTCCCATCACTAGCTTCCAGAATCAATTTGGAGCGGCCCAACGCCTACCTTCGCCTCTCGTTTCTTTCTTATGTATTGACAGAAACATTTTACTGTCATTTCTAATATTACTGGCTAGCCTATCTTCATATTTGATCCTCTTCTTCCATATTTCTCTCTTTATTATCCTCTGCTTGTTTTTGTATACTTCCGAATCTTCTCATTTAGTGCTCTTAGCCACTTTATAGGCTCTCAGTCTGTCTATGATACATTTCCTGACTGACTTTGTCAGCTATGGCTGTCTAATCACCCCCTGGATAATCTTTCTTTTCTTTGGGATGAACCTCCGTACTGTGTCCTCAATTACGTCCAGAAACTTCTGCCAGAAAGTCCTGGGGATTCCAAGAGCAGCCTACGGTGGGATCCACATTACAGCAGGGATGTGATAGCACTGGAGAGGTTGGAGAAGAGATTTCCCGGGATGTTGCCTGGGCTGGTGATTTTCAGTTTGAAAAGTGATGGAGCAGACTGTTCCTTAGAACAGAGGAGATTGAGGGGACATGATTGAGATGTATAAAAGTATGCGAGGCATAAGGTAAATAGAAGAAACTTTCCTGCTTAATGGAAGGATCGATGATTGGAGGCATAGATTTAAAGTGAGGAGCATAAAATTTAGAGGAAATGCAAGGAAAAACATTTCTACCCAGCGCGTGGTGGGAATCTGGAACTCACTGTCTGTAAGGGTGGGAGAGGCAGAAACGCTCATAATATTAAAGTATTTAGATGTGCACTTGTAACCCTATCGCATACAAGTGGTGGAAAATGGGATTAGAATAGTGAGGTGATTGTTTTTCACAGGTGTGGACATGATGATCCATAAGGCCTCCTCCTGTGCTTGTAGATTCATAGGATTCAAACATGCAGTGTAGGAAAGACCCTTCGGCCCATCGAGCCTGAACTCTCAAAACTACCACTAAAAGCACACTTGTCCCATATCATTGACAGTTATGATATTTGAAGTCCTCATCTAAATATCTTCTAAAGATTGTAAGGTTTCCAGCCTCCACTACTTTCCCAGGCAGTATATTCCAGATTCCCACCAGCCGTTGAGTGAAAAGGTTTTAAGCCAAATCCGTTCTGAATCTCCTGCCCCTTAGCCTAAAGCTATGCCCCCTCATGATTGACCCCTCAACCAAGAGGAACAGCTGCTCTCTAGAATGGAATTTAGACTTCTGTGATCCTGACATGTCAATTTCTCCTTGCTGTCAAACTTCGCTCCTTTATAATTCCAACCTTTGTTAACCGATAGTTCTTTAGGAAATGAATTCTGGTACTTTGTGTGACTCTTGGTCACCTTTCAACCATAACGGGGATGATGGCTAAAGTGGAATCTGTCCTCCAAGTAAATTCATGCACATACATTGAAATGGTCAAAGGGAAAATTAGCATTGAGGCAAATTTTCACACTATAGCAGCCGTACTAAGGGAGACCAGCTAAACAGCATGACCTGCCAATTTTTCTTTGGACTGTTTGGCTGAATAAACTCTCAACAGGGAAGAACGCAATAGTATTTTAATCATCGCAGTTTTCAGGCATGGTCATGTAAAAGGGTGATATTCTTGTGGGAGAAAGTGAGGACTGCAGATGTTGGAGATCAGAGCTGAAAATGTGTTGCTGGAAAAGCGCAGCAGGTCAGGCAGCATCCAAGGAGCAGGAGAATCGACGTTTCTGGCATGAGCCCTTCAGGAATGAGGAAATTGTGCCAAGCAGGCTAAGATAAAAGGTAGGGAGGAGGGACTTGGGGGAGGGGCGTTGGAAATGCGATAGGTGGAAAGAGGTTAAGGTGAGGGTGATAAGGTGAGGATGATATGCCAGAGTGGGGGTGGGGGCGGAGAAGTCAGGAAGAAGATTGCAGGTTAGGAGGGTGGTGCTGAGTTCGAGGGTTGGGACTGAGACAAGGTGGGGGAAGGGGAAATGAGGAAACTGGAGTAGTCTGAGTTCATCCCTTGTGGTTGGAGGGTTTCTAGGCGGAAGATGAGGCGCTCTTCCTCCAGCCGTCATGTTACTACCCAGTTAATAGTTTCTGCTGGGCATTCATGAGTAGCTGCAGTAGTGTTAAACAAAATGCAGTCAAATGTATACAAATACAAGATGTGTGACCGACACAGCAAATCAAGAGCCATTATCATGTGTTGGTAAATTAAAAATCACACAACGCCAGATTATAATCCAACAGATTTACTTGGAAGCACTAGCTTTCGCTGCGCTGCTCCTTCACCAGGTGGCTTCATCAACTACCTGACGAAGGAGCAGCGCTCCAAAAACTAGTGCTTCCAAATGAACCTGTGAATTATAATCTGGTGTTGTGTGATTTTTAACTTTGTATACCCCATTCGAATACCAGCACCTCCAAATGACGTGTTGATAATGTTTTGCATTGCCAAGAGCAATCCAGTCAGAGCAGCATTAGGGACTCGTTAGTTTTAAATGGTTTTCTGCATTTGCCGGTGGGAATGGTACTTCTGTGTCCCAGTGAGTTTGTTGCATCCCCCAGGATCAGTGTTATCCAATGTGTTTGTCACGAGACACGTTGAATTGAAAATTCAGATGTGGAAACTTCCAATTATTATTGCTCAGTAAAAATTAAGTAACCAGCATTGTTATTGAGTGTATTCATTCATGGTATGTGTGTGACCTTTAGCCTTTTTGTGCATTTATTGGCAGAATAGTAAGACACAACAAGTGGTGTGTTTTGATCATTGTGAGCATTACTTTATTGATTAATGAATGGCATATGTGTTTGTTCAATAAATAAACATGTAAATTGCATTTAATTGTATTGTGAGATTACATCATCTTTTTTCTATTCCGTGCCTTCCTTACCATCTTCCTTACCTGGCCTGCTACCTTCAGGGATCTGTGGATATGTTCACCAAGGTCCCTCAGATCTCCAGTACTTTCCAGAGTCCGACCATTTATAGTCATAGAGGTCTTCACAGAAAAAGGCCCTTCCGTCCACTGCATCCATGCCGTCAACAATACCCACCTAACTATTCTAATCCCTTTTCAAGCACTTGGCCCATTGCCTTGTATGCCTTGGCATTGCAAGTGCATATCTGAATATTTCATTGTATCAGAGAATCCCTACCATGTGGACGATGGCCATTCAGAGCTGAAAATGTGTTGCTCAAAAAGCGCAGCAGGTCAGGCAGCATCCAGGGAACAGGAGAATCGACGTTTCGGGCATAAGCCCTTTTTCGGGATGGGCCATTCAGCCCATCAGATTCAAACCAGCCCTCCAAAGAGAATCCCGTCCACGACCACTCCCCCTAACCTATCCCTGTAACCCTAGATTTCCCATGGCTAATCCATCTAGCCTGCACACCCCTGGACCCTATGGGAAATTTCACGTGGCCAGTCCACCTAACCGGAGGACTGCAGGAGGAAAGCCCTTGGAGTGAGAAAGGGACGATGTTCCACGCAAGTGCGAAAGGGTAGTGCATGAGCCTTAGTGGGAGGTGGGTGCAGCAGCAGAGAGAGAGAGTGGGTGTGAGGTAGCAGTGAGAACTTAGCCTGGCAGAGCAGAGAAGGGCGCTGACCTTTTGATCTTTGCTATGGGCATTCCGCCAGATGGTTGACAGCATACTGACCCAGGTGATACTCTTGGACCAGGCTGACAGGGTCTGATGTCTCTAGTCTTGGGAGAAGAGTACAGCCCTCTCTGAACTAGCCCATCCAGCAGGACCTGGTGTCACTGCCCATGAAGTGGGGCACTAATTTCCTTTTCTCTGCCGAGTCTGGGTCAAATGACATGCACGAACTGGGGTCATCTGACACGTCAGCAGTGGTGAGCATGCACAAAGGTCTTTTAGTGATTTCACCAGCGCCAGGCGTGACAGTCTATTTTGGAACATCTCTGCTGTGCTGGGTTTTTTTTTGGTTACGGCAAGTGGCAGAATCGAACTAGTGTGATATGCAAGAGGCACCACAGAAAAGAGTAGTTAGTAGTTAATGAAGTGAATGTCGTCTGGGATGATAACATGAGAAACTGATTTTACCTCATGGAGAGAAACAAGGCAAAAATGGCTCTCAGCCAAAATATCATGAGATTCAGTCCATATTGCCTATTCTGTTTTACAATGCTTTTTTATCTTGCAGCAGAACAACAATGTTTCTATTATGCCTCAGATAATAAAACATTCTGTTTTGACTCATGAGCTGGAATGTTTAGTTTAGGGCATGAGTTAGGCTCAACGGTAGATTTACATTTGAACAACTGATTTAGGGGCAACAGTAGGCTATTCAGATCCTTGACCCTTGCTCTGCTATTCAATAAGATAATGGCTGATCTGATTCCTCCACACTCCTCAACGCCATTTCACTCCTTGCCTTGAAAAACATTCAAGGACTCATTTCATTTGTCTTCCTAATAACTCGTACTTGCATACTAACTTCTTGTGATTCATATACCAGGACACCCAGCTTCCTCTGTCCTTCAGTTTTACAATCTCTCTATTTTTAAAAAAAATGTTTTTTTAATTCTTCCTGCCAAACTGAAGGGCGTGTTTCCATGCTGTATATCTCTAAGACTCAGTGACTCTATAAATGGACAAATTCACATTTTTCCACAGCTGCAAATTTTTGTCTACTCAATTAGAAAGTCTGCAAAGGGAAGTAAGTAGGTTATGTTCTCTACTTACATTATATTCTTTGCATTTGGTTCTTTAATGAAGTATTTAATATAAATTGTCAAGAGGTAGGGGCCCAGTATTGAATTCTGTGGCATTCTACTTGTTGCATCTTGCCAACATTAACATGATCCATTTGTGTCTGCTTTTGTTTCACCTTAGCAAACTAATTTTATCTCTATGCTATTATGTTACACCCAATATTGTAAGCATATTTTGTTGGGTTAGCTCTGATGACACCTCGTCAAAGACGTTGTGATAACCTAATTTCAGATTTGCAGATTCCCCTCTATTCACTGTGCTACTTCCTCAAAGAGTCTCAATCAGTTCTTCAAACATGGGTTTCCCTTTTATACAATAATGTTTTGTGAAGCCTCAGTTTGAGTTGTGGATTTTAACAACACTGTTCTCTTCTAGGTTGATTACCTAGTTATTTCTGTATCTGATTACAGAAGAACAGATTGGGAAAGAAAATGTATCTTTTGTAATCTTAGATATAGAAATGTGATTGTAAAATTTCTCCATAGAAAACGTACCTGAAAAAGACTTTAAACTGTTTGTTTACATTTTTACCACATAGAGTCATGGAATTATACAGTACAGAAACAGCTCTTCTGTCCAACCCGTCCATGCGACCACATATCGTAAATTAATCTAGTCCCAACATGCCAGCAGTTGGTCCATATCCCTCTAAACGCTTACATTTCATGTACCCATCCAGAAATGTTGTAATTGTAACGGCCTCCACCACCTCTTTTGGCAGCTCATTCCTTACAATTTAAGCAAAACTGTGTGTTTAACAGACTTCAATAGATTTAAACTTGTTGTTTTAAAGAAAGAACAGAGATAGATTTACTGTCTGCATTTTGTAGTGCATTCTTTCCCGATCTCCCATTCATTTATGAATAGAAGAAAAACTTGAATCTTCACAAAAGGTAAACCCATAACAAGGACACAAATCATGACATTGAATTGAGTCCCACATGGGAGATGAGTTTGTTCAGTTGACTGGATGGTTGGTTTGCGATGCAAACTGACATGGATTCAGTCCCCTTCTCAGCTGAAGTTACCATGAAGTCCCACCATCTTGACCTTGCCCCTAACCTCAAGTTAAACTCTGCCTTTCTTCCTGTGTGTGTGTGTGTGTGTGTGTGTGTGTGT
>NC_057726.1:66333563-66333976 GCF_004010195.1 Chiloscyllium plagiosum | reverse complement strand
CTCCTCCCTACCTTTTATCTTAGCCTGCTTGGCACACTTACCTCATTCCTGAAGAAGGGCTTATGCCCGAAACGTCGATTCTCCTGCTCCTTTGATGCTGCCTGATCTGCTGTGCTTTTCGAGCAACACATTTTCAGCTCTGATCTCCAGCATCTGCAGACCTCACTTTCTCCTGGTGCAATCTTCTTCCCAGAGGTGTTCTCTGAAACATTCCATAAATAGGCAGCCTGTCTCCCCAATGTATAGGAGGCCACATCGGCTGCAGCAGATGCAGTAAATGATGTGTGTGGAGGTGCAGGTGAATTTGTGACGGATATAGAAGGATCCCTTGGGGCCTTGGAGGGAAGTGAGGGGGGAGGTGTGGGCACAAGTTTTGCATTTCTTGCGGTTGCGGGGGAAGGTGCCGGGAGTGG
>NC_057726.1:66325935-66332740 GCF_004010195.1 Chiloscyllium plagiosum | reverse complement strand
GCCTATCACCCTCACCTTAACCTCCTTCCACCTATCACATTCCCAACGCCCCTCCCCCAAGTCCCTCCTCCCTACCTTTTATCTTAGCCTGCTTGGCACACCCTCCTCATTCCTGAAGAAGGGCTTATGCCCGAAACGTCGATTCTCCTGCTCCTTTGATGCTGTCTGACCAGTGTGGAAGCAGGCCATATGGCCCATCGAGACCACACCAATCCTGCGAAGAGCATCCCACCCCATCCCTGTAACCCTGTATTTCCCGTAGATAATCCATCTAGCCTATGGGTTTCGGTTAGGGTTAGGGCAATATAGCCTGGCCCGTCTGCCTGGCCAATCTATCTAACCTGCACGTCTTTGGACTGGGAGGAAACCAGACTACCTCCACACAGACACTGGGAGAATTTGCAAATTTGCAGACAGTCGCCTGAGGGTGGAATTGAACCCAGATCCCTAATGCTGTGAGGCAGCAGTGCTAACCACTGAGCCACCCTGCGCTGCCCATATTGTGATGCAAATTTGGGTCTCTGTTCTACAGAACTGCTCAGGGCCATTGATATATGTGTCTTGTACTTGGTTGTTTTACCAAAACACAATACCTTGCATTTATCCAAATTTAACTCCATTTGCCACTCCTCAACCCATTGACCCAATTAATCAAGACATTTTATAATTTTAGGTCACCACCTTCACTGTCCACTATACTACCAATTTTGGTGTCATCTGCAAAGTTACTAACCATACCTCCTCTATTCTTATCCAAATAGTTTAATATGAATGATAAACAAAAGTGGACCCAGTATCGATCCCTATGGAACACCCCTAGTTATAAGTCTACAGTCGGAAAACAACCCTCCTCCACCGTTCTCTGTCTCCTAACATCAAGCCAACTTTCTTTTTATCCAATTGGCAAGCTCACCATGTATTCCATGTAACCCAACCTTTCAAATTAGTCTACCATGTGGAAACTTATCAAAGGCTTTACTAAAGTCCAAGTAAACAACACCTACCACTCTATTCTCAGCAATGTTTTGGTTACATCCTCAAAAATCTCAATCAAATTTGAGATGTGATTTCCTTCGCACAAAACTGTGCTGACTATCCCTAATCATTTCTCGCCTCTCCAAATGCGTGTAAATCCTATCTTTCAGAATCACCTCCAACAACTTACCCACCACCGATATCAGACTCACAGATCTACAGTGTCAGCCCGCAGCTCCAACAGTTTACTCCTACCACTTTTGTGGTGACTGTTGAGTTTTTTGATTTCCTCTCTTCTCTTCGTTACCCATTTTTAAAATTGCTTACAAGATGTTGCTTGTATCCTCTATGGTGATGACTGATGCAAAATATCTTTCAATTAATCTTCTATTCCCTTATTTTGCATTCTTCATTCTCCAGTCTCATTTTCTACAGGACAAACACTTAATTCACACTTTTTTTTTCCAAAGATTAGTAGAAACACTTTATCATTAACCCTATCTATTCCCCTCATGATTTTATAAACTTCTATATGCTACTCAGGATACTTTTTGGTAGGGATTTCCAGGATTTTACAACAGTTCCATGTCAGGATGGTTTTTTTAGATTACTTATAGTGTGGCAACAGGCCCTTCGGCCCAACAAGTCCACACCTGCACCGTCGAAGCGCAACCCACCCACACCCCTACATTTACCCCTTACCTAACACTACGGGCAATTTAGCATGGCCAATTCACCTGACCTGCACATCTTTGGACTGTGGGAGGAAACCGGAGCACCCGGAGGAAACACGGGGAGACACGGGCAGACACGGGGAGAATGTGCAAACTCCACACAGTCAGTCGCCTGAGGCGGGAATTGAACCCGGGGCTCTGGTGCTGTGAGGCAGCAGTGCTAACCACTGTGCCACCATGCCGCCCATGGTCTTGTGTTGACGGGCCTTTCGAGCTGGTGGTGTTCCCATGTGTCTGCTGCCCTTGTCCTTCGAGATTGTACAGTTTGTAGATTTGCAAAGTGCATAAAGAGGTTGCCGTGGTGCAACTTGCACATGATAAGCACTGCTCCCACTGTGCACGGCGGTGAAGGGGGTAATGTGATGAGATATGCCTTTTAAGAAGGATTTGTTCTGCCTGGTTTCTCTTCAAAGCAGGTGTTGTAAACCTGGTGCTGAGGTGTCTACTCCATACCCTGCAGTGTAGCTAGCTTTGTTTTGTAAAAAAAAGGTAAAAGAAGCATGAGTGGGTGGAGTCAAGCTCGCACAAACCTAGGGTTTTTCAGGTTTTGCTTTCAGTTAGGATTTTGGAAGAAGTTACAGCTCTCCCTCTGCAAAAGCTTATTGCTCGGTTTGAGTTTTTGAGATTTTCTTTCTATTTGCCTCTGCCACAGGTGTTTATGGTACGCTGCTATATTGGAACAGCTTTTAAGCATTTTGATAGTTACAGAGATAAGCCAGTTCTTTTCATTTTGTCTGTATTTTAACTGTAACATAAGAATGAAGCGTGTTTTGCCTAAAGCCTCATACTTGGACCAATTGAATCGCATCTGGAACAGCTTGCCTTAGGGTCGAGGCTATCTTCTTGACATATTTTGAGGGGGTTTGGTCGAGTCTGTCTCAGTAAATTCTGTTTTTATGGACAACGGTAGTACAAAAGTATTGTATTATTTCTTCATTAAGAAACACTTGGCAATTCCTCAGGAAAGCTTTGAACTTGTTTCCTTCAAGTTTTTTGTGCTCTGTTGAATCATGAATAATTTGAAGTGTAATGTTGCAATTCAGGTGAAAAGAAAGGAGTAGGCTTGCAATTATATCATAGGTTGCACATTCTTGCTGCTGACCCTTTTATTTTGTAAACAGACGTGACAGAAATTTGGACATTTAAAGGCTCTACAATGGTGAATGACAGAGAATGAGTAAATAATCTCTTTAGTTTTGATTGAATGTGTGTGTTGCTTAGGACATAAAGTGATCTCCCCATCACTCAGGTTCTTCCAGTCAAGATGGCAGCAGTGAAAGCAGTGGGGCTTGTCTGCTCATCTGCTCTTCCTATTTTTTTTGTCTTTTACCTTTTTCTACTTCTTGCGGATGGCATTGAAGAGATGTTCAGCACATTGGAGGCAAGTTTGTTTTCCTGGCAGCAGTGGCAGAGGGAGGTGAGTTGGGGCCTAGTGCCCGGTGAGAGATCTGGCAGCATCGCTGTGGCTGCTTCAGTGTGGTGGGCCTAGTTCAGGACCTGGCAGTTTCTGCTTGCATGGATCCATAGCGATGATACTGGTGGAGGCAAGATGCCGCCGAAGAATGGCGAAACAGTTCCAATGGCAGTGGCGCAGCAAAGGGACCCTAGGCTGGCTGACCACTTCATGCTGATATTGGACTCCACATCAGGCCTGGGTGCAGGCCCTTGGCTAAGGCACTTAATAAGAAAAGTACTGTAATATTGAACTTCTAACTTTATTTCTTATTTTTTAAACCTTTATATTCGATGTATTGGTTTATTTTCTGTGTTTTAAGATGACGGTGGATAGTGACGATATTACACAATACTTTTCACTGTATTTGTAACAAGTACACATGACAATAAATAAATAAATAAACCTGTGTCCTGTATTGATGAGTGATTTATTTTCCATACACTTTTCGGGACAGCTCATTTTAACACTCCAATACACACTCTCAATGCGTTCAGGAACATAATAATTATGTTTGTGGATGAGTATCTAGAGTAACAAACTTGAATTTCATTACAGAAGCTGAAGAACTTAAATTCAGTAAATGAAATAATGTTAGAATAAAATGCTAATATAGGTCAGCATGGTAACTATCTGTCTCAGGAGATGGATAACGTCTCTGCTGATTGTCATTTCTCGGATGAACATCTGTGTTGGAGCTGAATCGTGAGTCGCAGTCTTTCTGCAACCCACAGGAATGAGTTGTGTTGGCTCTGAGTCAATCAACTTTTTGTTTTCTTCTGGCAGTTTTTCTTTTCTGACATCTGGTCATTTCTTTCGTCCTCTGCTTTATCCACACCCTTCCTGATACTCGTCTCTACAGAACTATCACTTTGCATCAAAGCACATATAATTCATGAATGTCTCTGGGGTTGGAAATCTGCTGACCTTTTCCAAACTTTTCAGCAATGTTGTTGATGCTTAGCCACCCTCCCTGAACTGGCCCAGCAAGCCTTTTAGTTGCATCAAACCACAACATTGAAAGAGACAGCTCACCAACCAACCCCTTCTCAATGACAGTTTGGGATGGGCAATAAATGCTAGTCTGTCCTGCACCCCATTAGCAATTGTAAAAGCTACACTTAACTAAGGTAAAAATACACATTTGAGCATCTAGTGAGGTGAGAATAGGTACAATTCAGTGATAGGAGTGCTAACCTGGTTCTTTCATGTGAAATTTATTTGGTTGATGAATCGATGAAAGCTTCCTGCATTCCCTGTTTATGGAGCTGTCACGTAAATCAGGGAATGTAGCAGGCCACTCTCCTGCTCTGCTCTGATCTGCTTCAATCTTCTCTTTAAATGTCGTGAGCCAATTTGCATCATCTTATGTCCTGCCGTTATAGTCCTTGTCCTTCACAGAATCGTGTCTTTAAAAAGTCTTTGTTGTGCCCTGGAGCCTTTCAAGTGAAGTTTCACTGTCTAGAGATACAATATGTGAGAGATTCTCCACAGATACTCGAGTTATTATCATACAAACTTTGATCTGACATTAAAAGCAGTGGTGTTGAGTTTCAGGGTAGCAATCCTCTACTTTAGAGAATGATAGCGTGTGGATTCGTGTTTGTGACTCTCATCAATATCGTTTTGAGAACTTGCCAACAATAACAGGCCCAATTTTGTGTCTCCTAGCAATAGCAAGATGCAGTGATTGGTAGAGCAGGCCATGGGTTACCTATATAGAAAGGGGCTTAGGAAAAGAACAATGGCTGACTGAAACTAAAATTGCGATCAGGCTAATCCCGGGCTCTATTCTCTGTCAGTGCTCCGTTGATGTAGGGATAGTGCTAAAGGCTGTGCAGCAGTCCTCAGCAATCTGGAACAAGGCCAGGAGCAATCCTTGGCATTGATCATTGACTTGTGTAGGTATGTGTACAAGTGCCAGTGTCAGTGTTCCTTGCAATTGGGTCTCAATGCCTGGGTCCACAGCTTGAATGATTTGGACATTTTACCATAGGTGACAGGAGTCTGTGGAACTTTACCGCATCATGATGGCACAATAGAGTCAGAAAGTCATAGAGATGTACAGCATGGAAACAGACCATTTGGTCGAACTTGTCCATACTGACCAGATATCCGACATAAAGCTAGTCATATTTGCCAGCATTGGCAAAAGACATAAGATGAAGGTTGGAATCTAAGAGAAAACCACAGACACCGTTGTGAAAAATGGCAAAAAACTACGGTAAAGCTCAGTTTCTCAACCATCCAACCAGAGAAAGGATGAAATGGACATGTGGAGAACATTACGTCACTACGAAATAGGAAACCAGGTATGACCTTGGCATTACTGCTCCTCAGCAGAAATAAATCATTTTTTGGATAGTGATGAAGATTTGGACCGTCTTTAGAATTCTTAGATGAAATTTACAAGAAAGTTGTTAATTGGAAAGCAATTGTAAGGTGTAGTGATACACTTATTGGCTCTCCCAGAAATTAGAGGATTTTTAAAAGATTTATTCTTTTCATGGAACATAGGGAGATATTGATCGATTTTGGAAACAAGATAGCTGTTTCATGGAGGAACATATCATGGACTTTGACAAAATTTCGCTTGGGAGACCTCTGGATAAACATCATCAATTAACTGACTGAATTATGCTAAGGTGTCACATGGACAGATATATCTTCCTAACATATGTTCAGTTCTTGGAACGGGAGAACTCATTGAATCAGAAAAATATTCTTTGAAAAATATTCCTGGGAAACAAATCCTTTTCTTCAGCATTTGTGAAAGAAATGGGACACAAAAATAGGAGTTAGTAATTGCTAACTTTTGATGTGGCCTGGATAATGGATGCTGATATCAATACATTGGAAGAATTTAAGATGAACAGAATGGGGATGAATACGGATTTAACAGATTTAGCTATTTTAACAGAAGATGGAACTGGTTTAAAAAAAAACAGAAATCTCTGCATTATTATGATGCAGAAGGAGGGCATTCAGCCATTGTATCTGCATTAGTTCAGTCGGCTAATGCCATACCCTGCTCTTCCCCCACATTCTTGCATATTATTACTATTGAAATGACCTTCCAATGCTCCCCTCTTGAAGCTGCCTCCACCACATTTCCAGACAGTGCATTCCTTGCCCTCATTACTCATTGTGTGAAAGGTCTTTTTCTTTTAAATCAGCCTTCTTCATTTGCAGATCACATCGAAATCTATGAAAGATTTTCATCCTACATTTTGTAGATTTAACATTTCTGCCCACGTTAGAAGTGCAAAAGTGTTATCACAGGTGATAATATGAAGAAATGATTAAGAGTAAAGATTCTTTCTCATAATAGAAAGGTTTGGCAATGGTGAATTTAGTGATTTGTGCGAAAACCTTACCATAGAGTCTTGGAGATGTACAGCATGGAAACAGACCCTTCAGACCAACCCGTCCATGCTGACCAGATATCCCAACCCAATCTAGTCCCACCTGCCAGCACCCGGCCCATATCCCTCCAAACCCTTCCTATTCATATATCCATCCAAATGCCTCTTAAATGTTGCAATTGTACCAGCCTCCACCACATCCTCTGGCAGCTCATTCTATACACGTACCACCCTCTGCATGAAAAGTTGCCCCTTAGGTCTCTTTTATATCTTTCCCC
>NC_057726.1:66311271-66325488 GCF_004010195.1 Chiloscyllium plagiosum | reverse complement strand
TTTGAGCCAGTTCTGTATCCAAATGGCTAGTTCTCCCTGTATTCCATGAGATCTAACCTTGCTAATCAGTCTCCCATGGGGAACCTTGTCAAACGCCTTACTGAAGTCCATATAAATCACATCTACTGCTCTGCCCTCATCAATCTTCTTTGTTACTTTAAAAAACTCAATCAAGTTTGTGAGACATGATTTCCCACGATAATCTGGTCTGAAAGTCCTTTCAGCAACCAACTCTGAAGACAGTCCTGCAGTGATTGATGAAAAGCTGCAACAAATTTTAGTTGTGCAACCAGATTGCAAGGTGAAAACATCCCTGCATGCAAAGACTTCACTCCAGATAATTGTAAAGTGTTATATCCATCAAGCAGTCTGTGAAGTAAATCCCTTCGCTTCTGTCTGATAGTCCTCCTGCTCCAATACAAACAATTTGTTCCAATTCCTTGAATGCAGGACAGTAAGTTTTTGTCAAGGCTGAGGTCTCAGTGGAAAAAAAAGAGAGCTTTGAGATACATAATGCCATCTGAGACAGAATTTAATGCAGGAGATAAAGTGTGTTATAAAAGAGAGGATAAAGGGGAGTGGAAAGGTTTGAGTAAGGTGTTGATGAGACTGGACCTCATAATTGTGGCACTCAAACTGTTGAAGTTAATTCCTCATGATTAGAAAATATCTATTAATTCTGTTTAATCAGCCTGTTCAGGATGTTAGAACACACCTCCAGATCTGGTGGGACTTGAACCAAGGGCCTCTTGGCTCAGAGGTAGGACGCTACCCCTACACCACAAGAATCCTTTAAAACAAAGTCAATCCAAACTCTTGAATTCTGAACAGGTGAGGGAATTAGATCAGGCAGCTTCTATCTCAAACGCTCATGTGATTTTGCTTTGAACTGCATCCTCACTCCAAATTGAGTTTTTCATCTAATTTAATCTACAAAGCTTCAGCAAGCATCAAGGTGTGTTGTGAATTGCACTCGAAGGTTGTAAAGAGAAATTGAGTTAGATCAGGAAGATATGTAAAAGATTGTTACAACGTAGAGAAATGACATTTTCCCCTCTCTCTCTCTCTCTCTCTATAGGGCCATGCAGATGGCTAGTCCCAGATGAATCTAACCACAGGTTCTGAGCCGCCCATCCAGCAGTGCGACTGTGACAAAACATGGAGGAGCACAGAACAGTTTGCTGCCCCCTGTAAAATGAGAGATTCTGCAAGGTAAACTGCAAATGTTTGATGCACGTACAAAACAAAACCTCAAACTGAAATGAGGAACATGAAACTGAGCAAGATATTAAAGTCTGTCATTTAGCTAGGTAGATGGACATGACAGCAGTCTGAGGGGCTGTGCACACAGCAGTCCAATATCAGACGTAGTTGTTCACTGTTCTTTGTAATGAATTTCTGTCAGTCATTCTGCAATGGTCCTGACATGTTCCAGATTACTGTTCCTCTTGTCACCGCAAATTGTTACCAGTGCCACTTCCTGTGACTGACAGATTTCATTCACCATTCCATATAGTTTTTGTACGCTTTCAGTGATGCAAGTTCAAAATCTGGAACCTAAAGTGCCTGTAAGATTATTATATCATGGAATTACATCCTACCACCTTTCAATCTGCTACTTCAAGGGACACTGAGACTGTGGGGTTATACCACTTCACCAGACCCATTTGTCTCGATCTTCCCTGTGCTATTTCATCAGAGATATGATTTATTTGCTTCCCTTGAAATAGTGGAGAAAGGGGTTTGAGATTCATTCCTGAAATGGACAAGCCATAAAGTAATGATACCTAATATGTCCACAACCCTCAAATAATTTTCTGTTTTTAAGTTATAGGCTTGAAAATCGGGGCCTTTTTGCATCTGTATGCAAGTACCAGATACAAGAATCAGTATCTCAGGCCTGAAACTTCTTGTGCTGAAGGCAGAGCAATTCACTTTTACCCAAAGGAGGTGGCTGCCATATGTATGAGTCAGATCTCCTTTCCTTTAGGATTCTGTCCTGTTTCCTCGACAAACTTCCAAATGTCAATCAGCCAGCCCCGTATCCTGCACCACCCCATCAACAGAGGATAACGTCAGGAATCCTATCCTTTTGAAGTGTTTCTGCTGGACACAAGTCATCCTTTGAGGCCTCCTGAAGGCCCAAAAGCTTTACTATATGAAGGCCATCAATTCAATTTCATCGATCAGAAATTGAATTGCTGTTATTCAACCAGAGGGTAAAAAAATTCTCTTCTTAGTTTTGTTAATGTCAGGAAACAATTGTGGACTGGAGGGTTTTGTTTCTGACTTTTGGATTTTTTTTTGAAAATGTAACCAGTGGAATAGTTGAGGGGAAGCTGGTGGATGTGGTATATTTGTTTTTTTTTTGGAAGGCTTTGGATAAGGTGAGACACAAAAGGTTAGTAACCAAAATTACTGCATATGCAGTTGGGCGGAGTGTGCTGGCATGGATTGTGAACTGGTTAATAGGTTAAAAAAAACAGTAGAAATAAATGGGTCATTTTCAGTTTAGCAGGCTTTGACTGGGCACAAGCTAATCGCAATTTATCACTGATTTGGATGTGGTGATTAGCCTTTCTCTGCAGCATTTGTTTCAAACTAGCAAAGACAATCTGTAACTTAATGCTTCTCTATTGTAAAGTACACCTTGGCTGTCTACATAATACTCAATACTATATTATCTGCAGTACACGCGTTATACAGAATCCCACTAAAGATATATGCTATATAGAATCCCATATCCACTTTATGTACAGGAACCAGTGTTTCAGCTACAAAACACTTTTCAAAAACCTTTTTTATTTTCTCAAGTTCCCAAGCTAAAGAATGGCCTTTTAAACCGTGATTTGGAGGTACCAGTGTTGGACTGGGATCATTTTGAAGCCAGCTGCATTAGAATACCCATCAAATATCAGCATTGCTAAAAGTGACTAATCACATGTCCTCCTCACGTTCGTGGTCTCCTAAATTTGAAAGCGTAAGTATGCATTTCTCCACTCTTAAGCTTTTAGTGCTTCTTTGTCATTGAAGCATTCACTATTTCAGCGTATTATCACTACACTTAATCTAGAGACCCAGGTAATGTTATGGGGACCCATGTTCAAATCCCACCATGACAGGTAAATGAAAAACGTCTGGAATTAAGGACAAAAGGATAACTAGGGAGAGAATAGTGCCCCTCAAAGATCAGCAAGGCAGCCTATGTGTGGAGCTGCAGGAGATGGAGTAGATACTAAATGAATATTTTGCATCAGTGTTTACTGTGGAGAAGAATATGGAAGATATAGAATGTGGGAAAATAGATTGGTGACATCTTGAAAAAATATTATAGAAGAAAAGGTTTTGGATGTCTTGAAACACATAAAAGTGGATAAATCCCCAGGACCTGATCAAGTGTACCCTTGAACTCTGTGGGAAGCTGAAAAGTGATTACTGGGCCACTTGCTGAGATATTTGTATCATTGATAGTCACAGGTGAGGTGCCGGAAGACTGGAGGTTTGTTACCATGGTGCCACTATTTAAGGAAGGTGATAAGGAAAAGTCAGGGAACTATAGACTGGAGAGCCTGACATGGATGGTGGACAGGAGAATGGATCTTTCGGGCATAAGCCTGATGAAATGTCAATTTTTCTGCTTCTCAGATGCTGCCTGACCTGTTGTGTTTTTCCAGCACCACACTCTTGACTCTGATCTTTAGCAACTGCAGTTCTCACTTTCTCCCATCGATAGTGGATACGTTGTTGGAGGTAATCCTGAGAGTACTTACATACATTTGGAAAGGCAAGGACTGATTAGGGATAGTCGACATGGCTTTGTGTGTGGGAAATCATGTCTCACCAACTTGATTGAGTTTTTTTTTTAAGAAGTAACAAAGAGGGTTGATGCAGGCAGAGCAGTGGACGTGATCTATGTGGACTTTGGTAAGGCGTTGACAAGGTTCCTCGCTGGAGACTGGTTAGCAAGGTTAGATCTCATGGAATACAGGGAGAACTAGCCATAACTGTAGATGACACCAAAATTGGAGGTGTAGTGGACAGCAAAGAGTATAACAGAATCTTGATCAGATGGGCCAATGGGCCGAGAAGTAGCAGGTGGTGTTTAATTTAGATAAATGCAAGGTGCTGCTTTTTGGAAAAGCAAATCAGAGCCGGATTTATTTACTTAATGGCAAGGTCCTGGGGAATGTTGCTGAACAAAGAGACCTTAGAGCACACGTTCGAGGTTCCTTGAAAGTATAGTTGCAGGTAGATAGCATAGAGAACAAGGCATTTGGTATGCTTTCCTTTATTGGTCAGAGTATTGAGTATAGGAGTTGGGAGGTCATGTTATGGCTGTACAGGACAAAAGTGGTTAAGCCACTTTTGGAACATTATGTGCAGTTCTGGTCTCCTTCCTATCGGAAGGATGTTTTGAAACTTGAAAGTGTTCAGAAAGATGTCATTGGATATTGCCAGGGTTGGATGTTTGTGCTATAAGGAGAGGCTGAATAGGTCGGGGCTGTTTTCCCTGGAGTGTCAGAGGCTAAAGGATGACCTTTGTAGAGGTTTATAAAATCATGGGGGGCATGGATAGGATAAATAGACAGGGTTGGAGGAGTCCAGAACTAGAGGGCATAGGTTTAGGGTGAGAGGGGAAAGATATAAAAGAGACCTAAGGGGCAACGTTTTCATGCAGAGTGTGGTATGTGTATGGAATGAGCTGCCAGAGGAAGTGGTGGAGGCTGGTACAATTGCAACATTTAAGAGGCATCTGGCTGGATATATGAAAAGGAAGGGTTTAGAAGGATATGGGCCAAGTGCTGGCAAATGACACTAGATTCGGTTAAGATATCTGGTCACATGGACACATTGGACCGAAGGGTCTGTTTCTGTTCTGTACATCTCTATGACTCTAATTAAGGGTCTAATGACAGCCATGAAACCATCATCAATTGTCAGGCAAAACTCATCTTGTTCACAAATGTCCTTTAGGGAAGAAAATCCTTACCTTGCCAGACCCACAGCAATGTGGTTGACTCTTAAGTGCCCTCTGGGCAATTAAGGATAGGCAATGGGGCCAATTCAGTGACTCCCACATCCTGTGAATATATTCTAAGCATATACTATTATACCTCAAATCTAATCCATCAAATCCAGTTTCACTGACCAATCAAGTCTCGTAATTGGGAATAAATTACTGCAACTGCTGGAAACTGTGCTGAGAACAAAAAATGCTGGAAATCACAGCAGGTCGAGCAGCATCTTTAGAGAGAGAGAGCAAACTAAGGTTTCGAGTCAAGCTGACATTTCATCAGAGCTCTGAAAAGTCATCGAGGCTTGAAAAGTTAGCTTGCCTTCTCAGTAAATGTTGCCTGACCAGCAAGTCTTTCAGGATTAACTGGGAGGAATGCTTTCTTGGGTGTTCTGAATTTAGGTTGTATGTTTGCTCGCTGAGCTGGTAGGTTTGTTCTCAGACATGTTGTCACTATGCTAAGTAACATCATCAGTGAGCCTCCAGTGAAGTGTTGCTGTGCTGTCCCTCATACTATTTATGGGTCTTGATTGTTGTGGTAGGTAATATCATTTCCGGTTCTGTTTCTGAGAAGTTGGTAAATGAGGTCAAAATCTATCTGTTTGTTAATGGAGTTCTGGTTTGAATGCCAGGCCTCGAGGAGCTCTCACACAGTCTTTGTTTAACATGTCCCAGAATAGATGTATTGTCCCAGTCGAACTGGTAATCCTCTTCATCTGTGTGTATGGAAACTAGTGATAGTTGGTCATGTCTTTTGGTGGCTAGTTGGTGCTCATGTCTCCTGGTGGCTAGTTTCCTGCCCATCTGTCCAATGTAATGTTTGTTGCAGTACTTGCGCGGTATTTTGTATATGACGTTCATTATGCTGGCTATGGGTACGGGGTCTTTTTAAGTTCATCAGGAGCTGTTTCAGTGTGGTGGTAGGTTTGTGGGCTACCATGAGGCCTAGGCGCCACAGTAGTCGGGTCATTATCTCTGAAATGTCTTTGATGTTTGGTAGGGTGGCTCGAGTCTCTGGGCACTGTTTAGGTCTATTGTGTAGGAATCAGCGGACTGCACATCAACCACCGGGACGTGGATAAAAATGACTTCTTAGCAGCACTGGAATCCACCCTCAAAGACAACAGACTGACCGAAGAAACCCAGCAAACCATCAGATAGACAGTGGCACCAACACTAAATAGGAAGAAAGAAGGGAATACCCTCAACACACTGGAAAGGAAAGCTCTGGAAGAACTCAGAAAAGACGGAGATATCATAATCCTACCAGCAGACAAAGGGGGCATGACTGTCATCCTGAACAGAACACAATAAATTGAAAAAGCAAACACACTGCTAACCAAAACCAACACTTACCAACAGATAGACCTGACTCCACAGCTAGAAAATCGTAGTACAGCATCCCTGAGGAAACTACACAAGACAGACCACCAAAGGATGAAACCAGAAGGATTGAACAAACCACGTTTCTACAGATCACCAAAGGTACATAAACAAGGGGCTCCCCTCAGACCCATAGTCTCACTTCCCAGGACACTGATATACAAGCTAGCAAAGGAACTGTGACGCCCCTGGTAGAGGACTTAACCCACTCCATTCACTCAACCCAGGAATTCCTTTAACGTTATCAAAGACATCAAGGTAGAGGACGACAAGGTCACAGTTTCCTTTAATGTGACGGCCCTATTCACATCAATAAACATCACCCTGGCCAAAGAAACACTGGCCTCACTGCAGGACAAACCATGGACACACACACCTGACAGCACCAACTCCATCGAGGTAAAAACAATGACTGCAGATGCTGGAAACCAGATTCTGGATCAGTGGTGCTGGAAGAGCACAGCAATTCAGGCAGCATCCGAGGACAGGCAAAATCGACGTTTCGGGCAAAAGCCCTTCAATCAGGAATCCAACTCCATCGGCAAGGACAGCATCCTCAAACCAGTAGACCTTTGCCTCGGAACCCACTTCATCTTCAACAACAAGATCTGCAAACAAATCAACAGGACGCCTATGAAATCACCACTATTAGGACTTCGAGCAGAAGCAGTTATGTAGAGGTTAGAATGAACCCTTCCCACAATCCAGCCCAAGCTTTGGGTCCGCTATTTGGATGACCACTTTGTCATCATGAAACACAACAAGCTGGAAGAAACCCGCAAACACATAAACAACATCCTTACTGGTATAAAATGCACTAAAGGGGAAAGGAACAATAACCAATTCCCCTTCCGAGATGTCACAGTACAACGAAAAGCCAATGGAGAGCTGCAGACCAGCTTTTATAGGAAAGCCACGTAAACTGACCAGATAGACAACTACAGGAGCAATCATCCCAACACCCATAAACAGAGCTGCATCAGGACATTATTTAAACAGGCCATATCACACTGTAGCGCCCAGGAGCTACGAGAAGCCAAGGAGAAACTCCTGTATGACGTATTCAGGAACAATGGTTAACCGCTAAGCACAGTTTGCTGATTCCTGCACAACAGACCTAAACAGAAAGACACAACACGCCTACAGACTCTAGCCACCTTACCATACATCAAAGACATTTCAGTGATGACGACCAGACAATAAGGGATACCAGTTTGACTGGGACAATACATCCATCCTGGGACAGGCTAAACAAAGATATGCCTGAGAGTTCCTAAAGGCCTGGCATTCAAACTAGAACTCCATTAACAAGCATATAAATGTTGTCCCCATTTACCAACCTCTCAGAAACAGACCAGGAAATGATAGCACCTACCACAACAGACCAAGACACAAATAGTCAGTGGGACAGAACAGCAACACTTCACCGGAGGCTCACTGATGATGTTTCCTAGCATGGTGACGAAACGCCTGAGAACAAACCCATCAGGTCAGCGAGCAAGCTTACAACCTGAACCACAACCTGAGCTACAAATCTTCCCCAAAATCTGAATTTACTTTGCTGAGTACTTAAGTTAATATGTTTAAAAAGGTCAATGCCGGTAACTCTGTTTTCCACCCCGTTATTTCTCAGTCTGCATCACCACTCTAAAGAAATCATCAGCAAGCACCATGAAGATGCTTAAAGTTTTCCTTTGTGACACCAACCAAACATTGTGAGGGCAGCTTTTAGTTTAAAACAGCCTAATTTCAGCATAACAGGTCACACTGATAGATTCGATACTGGGATGCCACACCTGATCATTTCATTCAGGTCATCAATACATTTTGTTTCAGTTTCTATGGATTATCATCTACAGTTGCAGGCTGTTTGGGCTGTTTCAGAAACACATCTGTCTGAGAAGTGTTGCCTTTTAGAAATGCAGGTCATGTGTCTTTTGATCTGTACTCTCCCATGAATATGTAGCTAAAGGGCTCAAAGGATTTCAAGGTTATTTCCAAGTTGTGGACAAGTTTGCTGTAATATCTGTAACATCCAGTCACTCTACAAAGCCCCTGGCAAATAGCCTTGCTTCAGTCAAACGAGTCCCATCTACAAGATCTTTTTCAAAACAAATCCTTTTATGTGATAAAACCGCTTGATCCATACTGGTTTCTAAGAATGTACTCTAAACTCTCTCCAACTGTCTAATTCTCTTTGTTTTTGCAAAAATTATTTCAGGTATATACACAACCATCAAAACCTCATTATCATTAGAATTTCTGTTTCTAATTCCATTTAAGGACTGTTTTATTGAAGCTACAACTTTGACTTGCATGTTCGTGTCTGTCTGTATTAATTGGCCTACCTCCAGTATGTGATCATTGACTAATGCAAGAGCCTTGTCTCGACCCACAATCATTATTTGCAATTTCTTACGCTCCACTCTTTCGCTCCAATCTGCCAGTTCATGGACCTTGTGTCTCAGCTATCATCATGGTCATTCAGACTGTATTTAAACTTGCAGGAGCTTCTCCAACTTACCCATAATTGTCACATTCCCTTATTTACTAAAGGTCTCTAGAGTAAAATTTGGACAGGTAGTCAATGTCCTGTGTGTTGTGATCTCTCACATGATCATGATGCAGCCCATGAACTATTATACTCCGTTCCTCAGGACTTAAGGTACGAGTTTTGTTTATTCTGTCAGCTGCTCAAGGTCCCAAATTTTGTAATTAATCTGATTAATTGAGAAGAGTAAACATAACAGTTATATTGCATAATTGATAAGTCCTTCCTTCTCATAACCCATTACTGACCAAAGTTTCCATTCCTTCGGACACTGTCTTTTGGACTGCATCAGGTCTCCTGGATGTCCAGCACAGAAACAGACCCATGAGTCCAACTTGTCCATGCTGGCCAGATATTCTACATTAATTTAGTCCCATTTACAAGCATTTGACCCATGTCCCTCTAAACCACACAACCATCTCTAAACCCTTCCTATTCATATACCCATGCCTTTTAAATGTTGTAATTGTACCAGCTTCCACCACTATGTCCAGTAGCTCATGCGATACTCACACCATGCTCTGCATGAATAAGTTGCCCTCGAGGCCCCTTTTAAATCTTCCCCTTTCACCTTAAACCTATGCCCTCTAGTTTTGGACTCCCCTACCCTGGGGCAAAGACCTTGACTTGTCACCCTTTCCGTGCCCCTCGTGACTTTATAAACATCTATAAGGTCGCCCCTCAGCCTTTGACACTCCAGGGAAAATAGCCACAGCCTATTCAGTCTCTCCCTATAGCTCAAACCCTCCAAACCTGGCAATCTTTTCCAAACCCTTCCAAGCTTCACAACATCTTTCTTCTAGCAGGAAGATCAGAATTGAATGCAGTATCCCAAAAGTGGCCTAACCAATGTCCCTTATAGCCACAACATGAGCCCCCAACTCCTATACTCAGTGCACTGCCCAGGAAAGCTTGAATGGTTTTATACAATGCCTCAAAACAGCCTGATGAAACCCCTCTCTCTGCATGTAGAGCAGTCAGTAGGCAAAACATTTGAACTATTTATAGTACATAGTTGAGGAAGAGGACTCTCACAAAGAAATTTGGGATTTCACCCATAAACCAGAATTTTATGCGTGTGGGTGAAGGATGGGATTAGAGCCAATCTTCACACCATTTTTTTTTTCTATTTACAGAATTACACATTACAAGGATATACTTCCCAACCCAATACCTGCAGTTTTTGTGTCTGTTGGGGATCAGGTGAATCCCCAGTGTATGCCCACCATCTGCATTGAAATGAACTCTTTATAAAAGAAATACAGATCACTCATGATTTTATTCAATGTTGGAACTAGTTTGCATCATGTACTCCTGTTCTCATGTTCCTATTCTTAATTTTGAGTCCAGTAGTGATTCTGCTTCTCACTAAGAGCCGTTTTAGTCAGCAGATGAGTTGCACTGTTGCAATAGATCTGAACCTGAGTATGGACTGAGAACATGAAATTCTTGCAATACTTAGTCTGGCATGCGAACAAGTGAATTGAAACCAAAGTCAAGCAGTACTTTGCATCAAAAGGCTTGAGAGTTGTTTGGTTTTTTGGTTTTAGAAAAGAAACAGATTGAATAATCATTATAAAGTTAAAAATGCATGTGTCCTTTCTCAATTAATAAGTTATGTATATTGGCAAAGGCAGCAAGGGAGTTTTAAGCTGCTCTGCTATTAAATCAGAATTGATTTTTCACGTCCTTTCCAGTCTATACTCGATCATCAATCTTTTGTGGGACTGATCGAGCTGTTGTGGAGATAGCAGGTCCCTGAGTAACAAAGCTACGTACAGGCGTCCATGCTCCTGGGAGCATGGAAAAGGTAAAAACACTTAATCTGTGTTGTAATTAAGCAGTACAAGGTTTTTCTCTGAAGACATTTTTGAGAAAGAAAATCATTAACCTAACTGTTTAATACCCTACAGTGAAACTTTTCTAAATTTAGATTGTCTGTTGAACAGAGCAGATAAAAATCGATGGAATTAAATGGTTTATTTTCTCAATTTATGTCTTCTGGGCAAAAAAGGTGGATGACTCCATACAGGTTTATTTTTCTGTGTGTCTGTAACATTTCCATTGATACACAACTTAGATCAAAGTCACTGTCTCCTATTTTGAAATTTATCCAAATATCTTTCAAAAGAATAACGATAAAGAGTGAACAAAGGAGGTTCAGGTACATAATTCTTTGAAGTTTGCATCACAAGTAGACAGGGTGGTTACAAAGTCAAAACGTGTGGTGCTGGAAAAGCACAGCCGGTCAGGCAGCATCCGAGGAGCAAGAGAGTATACTCCCTGCTCCTCCATTTTTGAGAAAGAAAATCATTAACCTAACTGTTTAATACCCTACAGTGAAACTTTTCTAAATTTAGATTGTCTGTTGAACAGAGCAGATAAAAATCGATGGAATTAAATGGTTTATTTTCTCAATTTATGTCTTCTGGGCAAAAAAGGTGGATGACTCCATACAGGTTTATTTTTCTGTGTGTCTGTAACATTTCCATTGATACACAACTTAGATCAAAGTCACTGTCTCCTATTTTGAAATTTATCCAAATATCTTTCAAAAGAATAACGATAAGATTAGATTAGATTAGATTACATTACAGTGTGGAAACAGGCCCTTCAGCCCAACAAGTCCACACCGACCCGCCACCCACCCATTCCTCAACATTTACCCCTTTACCTAACACTACGGGCAATTTAGCATGGCCAATTCACCTGACCTGCACATCTTTGGACTGTGGGAGGAAACCGGAGCACCCGGAGGAAACCCACGCTGACACGGGGAGAATGTGCAAACTCCACACAGTCGCTCGCCTGAGGCGGGAATTGAACCCGGGTCTCCGGCGCTGTGAGGCAGCAGTGCTAACCACTGTGCCACCGTGCCGCCCAGATAAAGAGTGAACAAAGGAGGTTCAGGTACATAATTCTTTGAAGTTTGCATCACAAGTAGACAGGGTGGTTACAATGTCAAAACGTGTGGTGCTGGAAAAGCACAGCCGGTCAGGCAGCATCCGAGGAGCAAGAGAGTATACTCTCCTGCTCCTCAGATGCTGCCTGACTGGCTGTGCTTTTCCTGTATCACCCTTTTTGACTCAGATCTCCACCATCTGCAGTCCTCACTTTCTCCAGGGTAGTTAAGAAAGTGTTTAGCACACTTGCCTTCATTGCTTAGACTTTTTAAGTCGAGGAGTTGAGATGTTATGTTGGGGTTATACAGGGTGTTGGTGAGGTGTCTTCTGCAGTACTGTGTGCAGTTCTGGTTGGCCTATTATAGGAAGGATATTATTAAGCTGGAGAGGATTCAGAAAAGATATATCAGGATGTTGCCTAGAATTTGAGTTATAAGAACAGACCGGATAGGCTGGAACATTTTTCATTGGAGCGTAACAGGTTGAGATAATAAACCTTGTCGAAGTTTATAAAGTCATGCGGGGTATAGATAAGGTGAATGGCAGGTGTCTTTTCCCTCAGATGGAGAATTGAAGACTTAAGGGCATACTCTTCATGTGAGAGGAGAAAGATTTTAAAAAGACATGAGGGACAACTTTTTTTCAACAGGGTGGTTCATGTATGGAATGAACTTTCAGAGGAAGTAGTGGATCCAGCTCTATTCGCAACATTTAAAAGACACCTGCATAAATACATGAATAGAAAAGGTTTAGAAGGATAAGGCGAAAGTGAGGACTGCAGATGCTGGAGATTAACGTTGAGAGTGTGGTGCTGGAAAAGCGCAGCAGGTCAGGCAGCATCCGAGGAGCAGGAGAACTGATGTTTCGGGCATAAGCCCTTCGTCAGGAATAATTCCTGATGAATGGCTTTTGCCCGAAACGTCAATTCTACTGCTCCTCAGATGCTGCCTGACCTGCTGTGCTTTTCCAGCACCACGCTCTCAACTTTGAAGGATATGGGCCAACTGCAGGCAGGTGGGACTAGTTTAGTTTGGGATTATGGCCGGCATGCACTGGTTTGACCAGAGTCTATTTCCATTCTGTACGACTCTATAAAGAGCTGAATTGATTTTGAAATTTTGAACAAAAGCTGCTGCTTTAATGGGCCCTCATTCTGTGTGAGCTTTATATGTCTAATAGCCAGATGGCAGGTTCCGTGTGTGGAAATCCCCATTTCCATTGCTAGAAACGTAGAATGGAGTGAGAATGGTGACAGCTCTCAAGCCCACACTTAGCAGTCCCAACCTTGCCAACTCCATTGTGGAAGAAGCATTTTCAATGCGCAGAATTTTAATGGAGTTGGACTGGCTTCTGAAGTTATTCATGCTGCTCAGAGGTGTTGAGAGTCATAGTGGCATCGGAAACCTTTTAACAAATAAGTCAAGGGTGTTGCCAATTTTGCATTATAATAAAATGCTGTATGACCAGGTAAACATGCTCTTAATATAGGGATTAATGATAGGATTTTATTCTTAAAGAGTGACCTGTAAATTGACCAGCATTGTGAAAGTAGAAAAATGTATTGACAAACTTTGTACTCTTAATCTCTGCCCCTGAGTTTTAATCTTCACCATAATGTGAAACATTCTGTTGGTATCCAGTCCACCCAGGGTCTTATTTGTTTTCCTATACTCCAGTCAATATAAGCCTAACCTGTTCAACCATTTCTTCATAAAATTAGCCCTTAGTCCAGAAATGAGTTGGGTGAACCTTCTCTTAACGACTTATAAAGATGTTTTTAAAATAAGGATCTGTCCAGAATATTCCGGATGTGCTCTCACCAATACTCTGTACAGCTGCAGTAAACTTCCCTACTTTTGTATTGTATTCCCCTTGCGACATTCCATTTGCCTTCCTAATCACTTGTACTAGCATACCAGTTCCCCATGGTTCGTTCCTAAACCCTTTGTATTATCAAGTTCTGCAATTAGTTTCCATTTAAACATCATGCTCTTTTTTAAGTTCTTCCTCCCACAATGTCCAAATTCATGTTTTCATATATACCGTACATGCTCATGTATAGGTCAATCGCATGTACAAGTCGATCACTTATTTTGTCAAAGATTCTGGTCTTGGTCATATACCTCGTGTAAAGGTCAACCCTAGTTTTTCAGGGGTCTCTTCCTGACCTGAATTCAATACACGGAGTGACATTGAACGATTCTTCCGCCGCCTTCGCCTCCGTGCCTTCTTTTTCAATCAAGACACTCACCCACCCTCTGACGACCCCTTCTCCCACCTCCAACACACCCCGTCCACCTGGACACCCCGTGCTGGCCTCCTACCTGCCCTCGACCTCTTTATTGCAAACTGCCGCCGCGATATTA
>NC_057726.1:66274304-66308984 GCF_004010195.1 Chiloscyllium plagiosum | reverse complement strand
CCTTGTCTCAGCCGCATCCCTCCAGCCTGGCACCGCCTTCCTGACCTGCAGTCTTTTTCTTGACCTCTCCGCCTCCACCCTACTCCGACCTATCACCTTCACCTTTACCTCTTTCCACCTATCACATTTCCAACGCCCCTCCTCCAAGTCCCTCCTCCCTACCTTTTATCTTCTCCTGCTGAACACTCTCTGCTCATTCCTGAAGAAGGGCATGTGCCCGAAACGTCGAATCTTCTGTTCCCTAGATGCTGCCTGACCTGCTGTGCTGTTCCAGCAATAAAGTTTCAGCTCTCTTCCTGACCATATATGCAGCCTTAAAGGACATGATTTGCACATTTTTGATTCAAATGCAAATCTGTATCATCACATGTTACGCGCACCAGTATATATTTGCGCAACGTGATTTGCAAATTGCATGTTGGTAACTACATACATATATAATATTTGCATACATATATTTGACCTGTGCATGCAAATATTTACAATACCTTATGGCAGCCCTCGACCTTGTTGTCCTGCTGTTGCCTCAGTTTCTTAGAAGTAGGTGTCACATACAGTTGTGGTCCGAACTTATTGTAAAACTCCCCACAAATTTTTCTGAGAAAATGGCATCACGAAGAAACAAATTTATGGCACAGTTTAAACTAGAAGTTATTGAAGTTGCAGAGAAGAACAACAATAGTGTAGCTGCAAGGGAGTTCTGTGTTTCTGAAAAACATGTTCTGGATTGGAGGAAAAAAGCCACACAGTTAAAGGCTATGCCAAAACAGCAGTATGCTAACCGAGGAGAGCTGACCAAGTAGCCCCAACTGGAAGAAAAGATTGCTGACTGGGTAATTCAGTGTCATCCAAACAGAAGCATAGTGACTCGACAATGTATTAGAATACGTGCTAAAAATGAAGCAAAAAAAGGATGGATTCAGTGATTTCAAAGCCAGTGCTGGGTGGTGCAGAAGGTTTATGAAAAGGTATGATTTAGTGCTTAGATAGAAAACCAAGATTACCAGCAGAACTTAATGACAAGTTAATTGGATTCCGTCGCTTTGTAATCAGAAGCCTGAAGCAAAACTGGTACAGGCTGTCATGCATCAGCAATAAGGACAAAATACCAATGAAATTTGGTATGCTAGGGAACAGAACTGTGGTCAAGATTGGAACAAGAACAGTTTTAGTTAAGACTACTGGCCATGGAAGGAGTCGATTCATTGTGGTACTTGGTTGAATGGCAGATGGAACGAAGTTAAAGCCTATGGTTATTTTTAAGCGGAGAACTCAGCCCAGACAGAAATTTCTGAAAGGCATTGTGGTCCTCTTCCATGCAAAAGGATGGATGGATGAATGAAGGTGACTGCAAAAGTTAGATTGGGGAGGTCTGGAATATGCGACCAAGTGGACTTGGAAAGGAAGAAATCTTACTGGTTTGAGATATGTACAGATCTCACAGTGAAAAGTGTTATCAGTGAACTTTGAGCTAAAAATACTGACATTGCAATGGTTCCTGGAGGTCTTACGAGCACGGTACAGCCACTGGATGTTAGCATCAATAAACCTTAGGACGGAAGAAATGGGACACTTAGATGCAAGAAGGGGAGAAAAGCTTCACAAAGAGTGACAACATGCGTGCTCCATTACTTGCAGCTGTGAGTGGATTGTTGAGACCTGGAAAGAGATGAAAACTGAAATTATTGTGAAAGCCTTCAAAAAATGTGGAATTTCTAATGCTTTAGATGGTAAGGAGGATGACTATTTATGGTCAGATGGAAGTGATGGCAAATTAATTGATGACCCATACAATGATATGCTTGACCCAGACACCTGGAATGAATTATTCAGTGGGTCAATAGATGCAGGCAGTAAATTTGAAAGATTCTAATGTACCTTTGCATGTACCGGTAACTTATGTTTTAAGCCTCTATCCCATAATATTTGTGATATACAGTGAGAAGAGTTTTTTGATGTAAAGTATTTATCATACATTTTTAACAGTTTCATGCAGTCTTTCTTTAATAAAATACTATCAGTCTTTGTTTTTATTGCTCCTCTGTTTTTATTTTATGAACTGTGTGTTGTACAAAAACCCCCAGTAGATGGCCTGACCACCTGCTGGTATGCTTATTAACTTTTGTACACATGCATAGACCCACATGCACTTTACAGTACTGGTAACTAGAATACAGTATGACAGTACCATTCTACCATAGCAGGCAGAATGGAGACAGTTATTTTGTAGGTAAATATTCAATAATGGCCATAATTCTAAGTCAGCCTCCTAATTTCAGCTTAAAACAAGTCTTCAAAACTTGACCTATGCACAGGTATATACACGGTAATGTCACAGCTACATTTTTTATTCCTCCATCCTCTTAACCTGTCTTTGCAGACTCTCTATCTCTCCCCAACAATTTACTTGCCTACCTAATGTGCAGGTCAGGTGAATTGGCCATGCTAAATTGCCCGTAGTGTTAGGTAAGGGGTAAATGTAGGGGTATGGGTGGGTTGCGCTTCGGCAGGTCGGTGTGGACTTGTTGGGCCGAAGGGCCTGTTTCCACACTGTAATGTAATCTAAAATCTAAAAATCTAAATCTAATTTGTCATTGAAAACTTGATCTACTACATTCTGTCCCCTCATCTAAATCTTTGATGTAGATTGTAAATAGTTGAGAACCCAGCACTGATCCCTATGGCAACCCACTAATTACAGCTCGCTAACCCAAAGCATATCTATTTATCACTAGTCTGTGTTTCCTGTCAGATGGCCAATCCTATGTCTGTTAATGTTGTCCCCTATGCCATGAACTTTTATCATGTGTAGCCATCTTTGATCTGACACTTTTGGAAATACAATGCACCTCCTGGTTCTTCTTTATCCACCATGGATGTTGCTTTGTCAAAAAATGCTACGGTTATGATTTCCCCTTTGCAAATGCACGTTGGCAGTTCCTGATCACATTGTGATTTTCTAAGTGTCCTGCTTTAACTTCCTTAATGGATCCAAGATTCTTCTCTATTACAGACGTCCAGCTAATCAACCTACAGTTTCCTGCATTCTATCTCCCTTCTTTCTAAATTAAAGATGTCACTTTTGTGATTTCCCATTCACTGGGACTTTCTAAAGAATTTTGGAAGATTATAAGTAATGCATTTGCTATTTGGGCTGACACCTCTTTTAAGGCCTCACCTCACCTAAGGAGATACAGACCACTACCTCCTGGGAATGTGTCAGCTTTTAGATTCCCCCAGTGATGCTCATTGTTTGAAGTTGATCTCTCCCTTTCACTCATGGGATGTGGGTGTTGCTGGTTGGGTCAGCATGTATTGCCTATTCCTAGTTGCCCTCGAGAAGGCGGCGGTGAGTCATTGTGTTGTGGGTTGGCCCTTAGTGAGGGAATTCCAGGATTTTGACCCAGTGACACTGCAGGAACGGTAATGTATTTCCAAGTCAGGATGGTGAGTGGCTTGGAGGGGAACTTGCAAACACAGTTCCTAGGTCTCTCCTCCAATACTGAACAGAAAAATGCTTCAAATCATCATTTTTTGGGACTCGTCCGCTTTGTTTCCTAGTCCAGGAGCCATTTTTGTTTTAAACTGTTATATTGTTTATTCCTGTCCTGCGAATACTGATTGCTGTTGGGGTGCTGTCTTGCATAAAGACCCCTCAGCACCAGTGGAGTCATTCCTCATGTCAGCCTCGATGTGAAATGCCTTCAGGTTTCCAAGCGGAGGATACCTTCCAGTGAAATCTGATCCTAATCTTAGCTGAAAATGCAAACAGATACCTTCCAATAGGGCTTACTTAACGTGAATCAGCATCATGTTTTCTGGCTATCTTATCCCCGTCCATTCCCTGAAATATTAAGGCTGATTGTGTCCCACCAACTGCATTACAAATGTAATATTTGAAGTGTGAAAGTTTCCTGATTTGATGCAATATATAGCTTTGGAGGTTTCAAATGTACCACAGTGTTTCAGCTAGAACAGCTTGTGTATCTGTAGGGAGCAGGTGAAATTTGTTTACCATTGGTTGTTTATCATTGGTTATTTTGTTCTGCATTACATCATATATTCCAGTTATTTGTGGATAAATGGAACAGTGAACATAGCAGCAACTCTGTAACTTTGAGGTGTTGTCTGAAACGAGAAACATTCGTCTGCAATAATTTAGATTTGAAGTTTCATTGGGAAATCTAACAGTTCCTTCCTGCAAGTGGATTCTCTGGATCACCAACTATAAAAGAGAAGGGTGAGTGCTTAACTTCAGTAGCTTCCAGGTATTTCAGTCAGTTCTTTCTCTCCTATTAGTCATGAATCTCTGTGATATTGTTCATAGCTACACAATCTCTTCATGCTGCTGTTTCTCTTGTGTAATGGCTTTCTGTGTTTCTTTTTTCATCCTTCAAGATCACGTGTAGAATCATACAGTATAAAAGAGGCCCTTCCGACCTCTGAGTCTGTACTACCAAATAAAACATACAGACATTAATACTGCCAATCAGTTATGCCAGTGCTGCTTAAACAAACCAGTAGCGGAGTCATACAGAGCAAGAAGGTTGCAGGTTCAATCCCTCTGTAAAGTTAGCTAGCCTGACTTATCTTCACAGCTAGATTAGATGAAGGGCTTTTTCCCGAAACATCGATTTTCCTGGGCCTCGGATGCTGCCTAATCTGCTGTGCTTTTCCAGCACTACGCTAATTTAGACTCTGGTCTCCAGCATCTGCAGTCCACACGTTCACCTTATCTTCACAACTCCTGAGTTATTGACAGATGACTAAACTTCATTCCTGATCCTCAAAATTGTTTAGTGACTCTTGCTGTCAGTACGTGTGTCAGAACAGGATCAAGCTTGAATTTGAGACTCAGTTTGGGTTCTAGCCCCCTTAGCTTACTCATGGTAGTGAAGGACCTTACAGAGGTTTATACAATCTTGTGGGGCATGGGTAGGCTGAATAGCCAATATCTTTTCCCCAGGGTAGGCGAGTCTAAAACTGGAGGGCATTGGTTTAAGGTGAGAAGGGAAAGATTTAAATGGGACCTAAGGGGCAACTTTTTCACACAGAGGGTGGTGCATGTATGGAATGAACTACCAGAGGAAGTGGTGGAGGCTGGTACAATTACAGCATTTCAAAGGCATCTGGATGGATCGATATGAGTAGGCAGGGTTTAGAGGGATATGGGCCAAATGCTGGCAAATGGAACTAGATTAATTTAAGATATCTGGTCAGCATGGACAAGTTGGATCAAAGGGTCTATTTTCATGCTGTACAATTCAGATGCCTGTGGAACTATTCCTGAGCACCAAGAGAAAAATAGGGCAATAAATGAGAAGGAATTTGCAGCTTTGAGGAGGTGACAAATAGGTTAATTAGCAATTAAAAAGGAAAAAAAATGCTTGGCCCTTCAATTAAAGTCTTAAATTTTGTACAGCTCTCCATTCGATTAATATTTGATGCAGTTTAAAGCTTGTGAAGCCTTTACATTTTATACATTAGAAGGTATTCTTTTAGTGTGTCAAAAGAGAAGCATTCAGAATAAACCTGCCTCTCAATGTGTCTCAATCACTTTGCCAGACATGTTGAGCTGAACCTAATGAGCAACACAACATGAGCAATCATTTGCCCTTTAAATGATATTTACCTCTTGTGCATTATAAGCAACTCCAGCATAATATGAACATGCCTTGTGAAATAAAGGATGGAATTGACCTGGTTATTCCCAGAAATGTATTAACAGGCCTATGTATTAGTAATGAGTTGGTGTAATCTTAGCACTGAAAGCTGTCACATTGCTGCTGAATTATAGGTTCACACTGGGAATTAAACACAAGCTATCAACGAAAACTTGCACACAAGACCGCACATTGGGTAAATGTCACCAAAGCCCAATGGTTTCCATAGAGTTTAATAACTGTCTTTTTTTTATCACAAATGCTCAGGAATTGCAAATTTGCATTTTGTTCTTTGCTCTTAACTTTCATCATTTGTCACCTGAAGAATAAATTTCAAGGCTCTGAGAATTTAACTTCACTGCTCTTCCACATCCCTTTGTTCCCACTTTAAGTTCTCATCCTTGCTTTTAATGGATGAAACTATCAGTTTTAGATATCTGGAGTCAGCTATTGACACTCCAAGGGCAGGTGTAGCTTGATTAGATGGAGAGTCCAAGTCCCTGTCCTGGGAGTTGGAAGGTGAGGATGCTGTGTGGGGATAATGAAGTCAGAAAGGCTCAGGGAGCTGGAGATGGTGGCAGAGCTGGAGAGTTGATCTATGCTGGCCCTGAACATAATGAAAACTTCATAACAACATTGAGGGATACAGCATGGATCTGAATAGAGATGTTTGAAGTACAAAAAGTCATGAGGAGCAGAAGGACAGAAATGTTGGAAATGAAAACAAGCTGAGGATAGAGTCACTGTAGGCTAGACTTCAGCTTGCAAGGCATGTAACTCAAGTCAGGAAATTTCCCAAATTGTAGACCTTGTCTCACTACAGGTGGTGTGATCATGGAAGCAGGACATTACTGGGAGTAGGAGACAGTGAGTCCCAAGGTGCTTAGATACTAGGAGGTAGTGAGGACTGTAGATGCTGGAAAAGTCAGAGTTGATAGTGTGGCGCTGAAAAATGCACAGCTGGTTTGGCAGTATCTGAGGAGCAAGTGAGTCCATGTTTTAGGCTTAACCTTCATCAGCACTTAGAAGGTGCTTAGAAAGCCTTCCTTTGACCCAGTGGCTTTTGAAGGTTTTAGCCCATTATTCCTGTCATTATATGGTTCCTCATAACCTCCATATCAACTTGTTAGTTCCTCTTCCAGTATCCACCATGGAAGACACCAGGTGCAATGAGGAGGCAGGATAAAAAAAGCATCTAAAACTCTAATACAGCTCTCAATATACAGACTTGATTGTGAAAAAGCTCTAATCCAAGAATCTAACAAAGTTTTTAAATCTCAAGTGGTTAATCTCTTGTACAAAAAGCTTTCAGACGTGGGGCTGGAAGTCAGGAGAAAATTGACTGTTTCAAGTCGAGTTTTCTCTTAAGCGTGCATTCCAAACTGATGTAATGCTCATAGATGGACAGAGAGAAGAGGTTTGACTAATATCTTCCTTTTTAAGTCTGTCTAGTTTCCACATTGCCAGTTTCTTTTCTACTATATTCTACTTCATCTGACAAAGGAGCAGTGCTCCAAAGCCTTATGATTTTAAATAAACCTGTTGGACTAGAATCTGGTGTTGTGTGACTTCTTACTTTGTCCACCCCAGTCTAACACTGACATCTCCACATCTAATATAGTGACGTAAAGGTAAAGTCGCCAAAGTCCTATCTGATAATAGGGCTGCTCACTCATTAGAGAGACAACTGGTGGTTTAAGCTGAGAGTCACCATTCTTCAAGTGAGAAGAGAGGTTGAGAAGGAGAGTCCTTCATGGTAACCTCAGCCAGGTACTGGAATTGAACCCATGCAGTTGACATCACTCTGCATCACAAACCAGCCATCCAGCCAACTGAGCTATCGACACTTATCGAGCATAGAACATTACAGCGCAGTACAGGCTCTTCGGCCCTCGATGTTGCGCTGCCCTATGAAATCAATCTGAAGCCCATCTAACCTACGCTATTTCATTCTCGTCCATATGCCTATCCAATGACCATTTAAATGCCCGTAAGGTTGGCGAGTCAACAACTGTTGCAGGCAGTGCGTTCCACACCCCTACTACTCTGAGTAAAGAAACTACCTCTGACATCTGTCCTATATCTATCATTCCTCAGTTTGAAGCTATGCCCCCTCAAGCTAGCCATCACCACCCTTGGAAAAAAGGCTCTCACTGTCCAACCTATGTAACCCTCTGATTATCTTATATCTCTCAATTAAGTCACCTCTCAACTTTCTCTCTAATGCAAACAGCCTCCAGTCCCTCAACCTTTCCTCATAAGACCTTCCCTCCATACCAGGCAACATCCTAGTAAATTTCCTCTGAACCCTTTCCAAAGCTTCCACATCCTTGGTGTAATGCAGTGACCAGAACTGCGTGCAATACTCCAAGTGCGGCCACACCAGAGTTATTTACAGCTGCAGCATGACCTCGTGGTTCCGAAACTCGTTCCCTCTCCTAATAAAAGCTAACACACCATATGCCTTCTTAACAGCCCTATCAACCTGGGTGGCAACTATGAGGGATCTATGTACATACACCGAGATCTCTCTACTCATCTACACTACCAAGAATCTTACCATTCGCCTATTATTCTGCATTCCTGCTACTCCTTCCAAAGTGAATCACCTTACGCTTTTCCACATTAAACTCCATTTGCACCTGTCAGCCCAGCTTTGCAGCTTATCTATATATCTCTGTAACCTATATCCAAGGTCTTAGTCTTGTATGGTTTCCTCTTTATCTCCTTTGGCTTCCTGTTGTGTTATTGTTCTCTCATTTCTGCGAATATTTGCATAATGATCAGGATAGCTCATACAAATACAAGAGACCTGTGTTAGTTTGTTCAGTCAAATACATTTCATCCTATTTCTTTCGAGACCCCTATTCTAGTTTTCCAATATTTCTTCTTTGTCTAAATACAATCCATGGATATTTATGGTCTGTAATGCTTGGCTTAGCTGATATAAAACTTCGTCAGTACAGGCTATTTTCCTTATGACAGTGTCAGTAGTTTAAGCATTAAGGAGTTTCCAAGGTGGTTAAGGTGGAGTCGTGAGGTACCTGGTAGTCCACCTTTAGTGCACAATTCCATCTTGATAAATTAAGGAAAGTGTTCCTCAGGGTGATTAATTCACTCTAATGCTTATTAAAAAGGCTCCAAGCTATTTTGTTGGCTATCACCACAGTTAACCTTTCCTAACAGTAATCACTTGTACAGGAGCAATTAGTAAGGATTTGAGAGCTGCTTAAAGCAATGTTAAGATTTCATTTACTGAGCAGCTGACTATACTGAATTTGGAAAAGAGTTTTGAAAGATATTTTTGACCACTCTGTCAAGATTTCACGAGCGCTTTTACGACATTTGTCCCAGAAATTCTCCAAGGGCTTGACCTAAACGGAGTCAGTACTGTGCTAACATACCTCACTGGAGATCCTATAAGGTTCACCAAGAAACAGAGCTTGGTCATTGAGAGCATGCCAAGCTCTGGGAATGGAACTGGAAGAGAAGCTGAGATCAAGCAAAGCAGCAGTAACTGCTGAAAGGTCAGGAGGATGAGCTAAAATCTTTATCCAGAATCTTCAGACGTTCCTACTCCTACATTCACAGGACCCAAGCAGCTTTTTAGTCATACCTAGGAGGTCCCTACAGAGATCGAGTCCTCGTGGAAGGAAAGCATTAACCTCGCAGCATATCCAGAAGCGTATTACTTAAATCATGGTCATTAAATATTATTAGATTCTTCCAGGCTGCCATAGGCAATATGAGCCACATATCAATTCAGCAAGAGGGTATCTCTGAGGCAGTGTACATTCTGAGGATAGCCACATTGTCACTCTCTACTGTCAGAGGTGATTGCAGGCAGAGATTTCCAGGATTTCACAGGGACTGCAGGATTCCCCACAGCAAAGGTACCATTGTTTCCACACATATGACCCCTGTGTGATCCCCTCATTCACACTCCAAGGTACTCAAAAACAGAAAGGGACTCCGTTCCCTCAATGTGCAGCTTGCCTGTTACTATTAACGGGAGATGATGCAGGTAAACATCTGATGTCCAGGGAACTGCCAGAATGGTTCTAGAATGAGTTAGGTAAAAACAAGGACTGCAGATGCTGGAAATCGGATTCCAGATGAAGGTCTTTTGCCTGAAACGTTGATTTTCCTGCTCCTCAGATGCTGCCTGACCTGCTGTGCTTTTCCAGCACCACTCTAATCTTGACTCTAGAATGCGTTAGTCAATGGTCCCACTGATCTATAAGCCCCAGTGGAATATGCGTGACTTGCTGTTGAGTGATGCCATCTGATTCCCTAAGGAAGCCCCACTTACCAGCCAAGCTCTCTCACAATGGAATGGAACGGCACAATAGAAGACAGCTGACCACTTGGGACATCACTGAGCATACTATCCAGATCACCTAGTAAAAATTTATGTCCTCAGACCAGTCTGTGTCTGCCCTATGGTGTATGGTCATTGAGGGTGACTCAGAGTGCTCTACAAACTGGTGAAATTGAGAGACCAGCTGATGTCACCGGTCAGTGCCAGAGGGGCAAACTTGTGGGACGCAAGCAGGAAGACCAGAAAAACCGAGGAACACGAACATTTTCCAGGTCCCTGGTTTATATCAGGAATGGATGCTCCCTGCCATCTATTTGATTTTGAGAGCTATCTTCCATTATCAGGATCCTGATGCTTTTTGCCACATGCTTTGATTAGATTAGATTAGATTAGATTACTTTACAGTGTGGAAACAGGCCCTTCGGCCCAACAAGTCCACACCGACCCGCCAAAGCGCAAACCACCCATACCCCTACATTTACCCCTTACCCAACACCACGGACGATTTAGCATAGCCAATTCACCTAACCTGCACATCTTTGGACTGTGGGAGGAAACCGGAGCACCCGGAGGAAACCCACGCAGACACAGGGAGAATGTGCAAACTCCACACAGTCAGTCGCCTGAGGCGAGAATTGAACCAGGGTCTCTGGTGCTGTGAGGCAGCAGTGCTAAGCCTTGAGGATTGATTACAAAATCCATTATTTGCTGTCAATCCTTCCTAATGAACACAATACAGTCCATCAGTCTCACCACAGCCCCATCCACACAGTCAGTCGCCTGAGGCGAGAATTGAACCCGGGTCTCTGGTGCTGTGAGGCAGCAGTGCTAAGCCTTGAGGATTGATTACAAAATCCACTATTTGCTGTCAATCCTTCCTAATGAACACAATACAGTCCATCAGTCTCACCACAGCCCCATTAACATCAACGCTTGTTATCCTCAATGGAAAAAAAACAAGCCATGTAGACATTACAAACAGCCAGCAGCATCCACAAATAACTCTTCAACCCGGTGCTCATTATCAATAGGCTGACATTTTGGAGCACTTGATATTGTGCAGCTTCCAGAAGATGGAATCCCTGATTGCATATGGATTGCCTGCTTTGCAGGAAGCTGCCACAAGACTTTAATAATGAGACAGTCATTGGCACTCCAGAGATAGGTGGAGGGTAGTTCAAATGTTCTCCTGGCATCTCCTCAAGTAGCAGTTCCTGTAACTGCCTCATTGCCTCAACCTTGCCCTGGACTACTTTGCTGGCAGGCAACTGTAAGAGGCAGTGTCACAGTGGCAGGCAAGGACTCAGGAATGCCTCAGTCAGAGAGAGAGGCCTGTATCCACTTTCCACAAGACTACCTTGGGATACCTGTTCAGCCAGTCCCTTGATCTGTGAGAAGGCAGATGCCTGAGTGGCTGAGACACCTGCAAAGTTCCGCAATGTCATGGCAGCTGCCTGATCTTCCATTCAACATTTATCCACTGCATGAAAGATGTGAGCAAAGACCATGGAGTTGGGGTTAGAGCTCAGGCAGTCACCAGGCTCATCAAACCCATTGGGTGATTGACTTATACTCCCCTACCTCTCTTTAGTCCTGCAAATATGTTTCTTTCAGGTCACTGTCCAATGTCAGGTGGCCTTTCATCTCTTTCCTGTCCCAGTCAAAAAGGTGGAGTTCCCCGCAGGGATCCTGAAAACAGAAAGGTACAAAGGGCAAGATGTAACACTTGCAAAGAGGATGTGCAATGAGATCATGTGAATGGTGTGGGTGAGGACAGGTTGGCGATTAGGGAATAGCTGAACTGGAGACTGGAGTGGTCATATTACCTCCAGATATTAGACTGATGAATGGACTCTCTAACTTCAAAATAATGCTGATCTTGCTCATGTTGGTTTTGCATAGTGCATGCTCTGTGTAACATCATCTGTATGCTTCTGTCTAAGCATTTTTTTTCACCCTGTGATCTGGCTGTCTTTGCTTACTATCATCTACCTGGACTGCTCGTAAACAAAGCTTTTCACTGTACTTAGGTACACATGAAATTAAAGAAATCAAATCAAATCAAGGTGATGCATCGCCTGCTCAGCCTGTGCCCATGGCTTCTGACAGTCTCCTCCTGATCATACTGATACTGCCTTGACGAGGAGTGTGAGTGGATCAAGTTGTGCTTTCCTTCCCTTCCTCAGATCCTGTTGGCACCCATCATGTGCTGTTTTGCTCTGAAAGAGCTCTGCGTGTGACTGTGTTGGCAGGTATGCTTGTGAGTGTGTGATGCCACCCATAGGTGAAATGCTGCAAAATGTGATTGGGGTGTGAGTAGTGCCTATGAAAATCATAGCAGTGTGTGTTGTGTAAATGCCAGTTAGATGGAGGACAAAGACAGATTGTGTGTGGTTGGTGCAGTTATGTAATTTGGATGCAGTTCTGAAGAAGGGTCACTAGACCCGAAACCTTAACTCTGTCTTCTCTCCACAGATGCCATCAGACCTGCTGAGTTTCTCCAGCACTCTCTGTTCTTGTTTTAGATTCCACCATCCGCATGTCTGTGTTTTACCTCAGGATTTATCTTGTTCACTTGTGTCAAACCTTCTTTTCTGGAGAGTTGGGTGCCACGTCCTTTCTTGGCAATCTCCTTCCAGTGTGCCACAACAATTGCCTGAGTGCCCTCCTCAGCGCTTCCCTACCACTGCCAGACACCCCTCCCATGCCTTCTCTCTTCCACTGATATCTATAATTACTCGTAAGCTCTCTTCCTAAGCCTCTGAGCCATTTTCATACATACCCATTATTTGTCAGCCAAGGCACTCTACACTTAACTGACAGTAAATGGTGAATATAGAAATATCTGCAGAAAAGTGATGCTCGATCAGCACTACCCAAATGTGCAGCTGTCCATTTCAGCATCTCCACGTAATTTTAATCATTTTAATTAACAACCCTTATAGAAGTTTATAAAATAATGAGATATATAAATAGAGTTAATGGCAGTTGTCTTTTTCCTACGATGGGGGCTTTCAAGAGTCGGGGACGTAGTTTTAAGGTGAGAGGAGAAAGATTTAAAAAATACATGGGGGCAATTTTCTTTACACATGAGCGTGGTCTGTATGTGGAATGAACTTCCTGGGACGTGATGGATGTGGGTACAGTTTCAAAGTTTAAAAGGCATTTGGTTAATTGCATGAGTAGGAAAGGTTTGGAGGGGTATGGGCCAGAAGCAGTCAGGTGGGACTAGTTTAGTTTGGGATTATGTTCAGCGTGGACTAGTTGGACTGAAGGGACTGCTTTAACCTTTCCCCAATAATTTTGTAAAATATTCAAAATAAAATCCCAAACAGAGAATTCATAAAGATACTGTAATAACACAGTAGTTAATTTTTGCATCATTATTTATTTAAAGACCAGGAATGGTTGAAGAAATGCTGCAGTGCTCCCAGGGTGGTGTGTGCACAGAGCTTTGCAGTGTAAGGTTTTACAGGATTTTGCCTTCATGTTATACAGCTTAAAATGTGTTGTCAAAAGACAGGCCAAGAAAGAAAACAGGAACATGCATTTGTATAATGCCATTCTTGATTCCAAGACATCCCAGAGTGCTGTATAGTCAATTAAATATATTCACACCCAGCCTATGCTGTGATGTGGGTAACATGGCAGGTAATTTGTGTACATAAAATCCCATAATTAGCAATGAGAAAATGGGTAAGTGGATCAATGATGTTGTGTCATCTCACCGGAGAGAGTAGAAGACCTTCAGTTTAACAAGTCACTGAAATATAGCCCTTCAGACAGTGTGCTGCCCTCTCCCCACCTAGCCTCACTTTTGTGTTTTTGGCTGTGGAGTGGGAGCACCTTTCTGATCATTGAACAATGCAGATTTCTATTGTGCAGCAAAGAAGGTTTGACACAAATGAACACGATAAAATCTTGAGGTAAAACATAGAACTGTGAGTGGAAATCTAAAACAAGAACAGAGAGTGTTGGATAAACTCGGCAGGTCTGGCAGCATCTGTGGAGAGAAAACAGAGCTTTGGACCAGTGACCCTTCTTTAGAACTGCATCATAATTCGCTAACTGCATAACGGTATCAACAACACACAACCTGGCTTTGTCCTCGATCTAACTACATGCTGACGTTTACACAGCACGCACTATTATAGCTTGCATAGGCGCTACTCACATCTCAATCACATCTCGCAGCATTTCACCCACAGGAGACGTCCCACACTCACAAACATGCCTGCCAACACACTCAGTCACAACCAAAACTCTTCCAGAGCAAAACAGCACCTGTTGTGTGCCAAGAGGACTTGGGGAGGGGAAGGGAAGGACAATTTGATCCACTTACCCTTCTCGTCGAGGAGTCCGTTGCAGTATTTCTGGATAGTTTGCACTGTGCTAGTGGATGTGATATCTGATCATTTTGTCCAGTTGTTGAAGTCTTAGTGATAACACTGAAGATTAAAAGCAAGGGCAATGAGGCAGTGAAGCAACAAGGCTTAGTTGTTTATCTAAGTGCAAGAACAAAACGGACAAATGCATAAGAAGGGATGGGTGGCAACAAACCGGGAACTATCTCAATTGAAGTATTTCCTACACACGTTCTTGACAAAGACTTTGGCATATTACTCTCAGCCTCTGTTCAGAATCTTTCTTCAAACTGATTATATCATGGTGCTTGCCATGGAGTAAGTTGATCCAGATTGCTCCTATTTTGGTCAGTGAAGCTGTATGTAGCCACAAATCCATCAGAATGCACTACCACAATATCTTGTGGATGAAAGTACTGCACGCTGCAAACGTAGTTGGTCGAGCAATGAAAGAGTTGCTTTGTAAGCCTTTCTTGTGTTAACTTTAATTTGCTGTTAAGATCTGATTAAAGTACAAGTGTCCTATGTTTGTTGGTTGCAAGCCTCTTATGGCAAAAGAATTTCGACAATCTGGACCGAGCTGCCAGAGGGAGTGGGCTGTTAGCCCAAAGCATCCCTATTTGGCTCTAATTATTGGCAATCTCTCTCAAACTAGTGGCTACATTATGAGAGGTAATACTGGGGCAATAAGGAGCTTTCGTTTGTAGTTGGACTGAGGCATGGTGTCAAGAGAGAGTAACTGCGCTCCATCTGACCAAAGAGCGATGACTTTCACTGGGGACTAAAGGTGTTCCATTACCCAGTATTGACATGGCTCACAAGAAAAGAACAAAGAGAGGTACAGTACAGGAACAGGCCCTTTGGCCCTCCAAACCTGTGTTGATCATCATGTCCTAACTAAACTAAAGAACAAACCTGCCCTTATTCAGTCTGTATCCCTCTATTCCCTCCCATTCATATAACCATCCAGATGCCTCTTCAATGTCACCAACGTGCCTGCCTCCACCATCTCAGGCAGTGCATTCCAGGCTTTCACCACTCCCTGCGTGAAAAACTCCTTTAAACTTTCACCTTCTCACCTTGTAATTGAAACCTCAACCCTGGGAAAAGGTCTCTGACCATCCACCCTATCTATGCCTCTCACAATTTTGTAGACCTCTATCAGGTGTCCTCTCAGCCACCTTCTTTCCAGTGAGAACATTCCTCGTCTTTTTAACCTTTTCTCATAGCCAAAGACCAGGCAACATCCAGGTGAACCTTCTCTGTACTCTTTCCAAAGCTTCCACGTGCTTCTGGTAGTAGTATGGCGACCAAAACTGCACACCTTGATAAGAAACAAAGTCATGGATGAAAAGAGAGATTGCAATCTGGACATCTGTCTGGTACATCCACTTTCAAGGTTATCAATGGGAGGAATACAGTGGAGTTGTGAATAGATTTATGGATAGAGTGGCCATGATTTCCTGTCTTCCAATTCCAGCTGGCAGACACCCTACTGAGATGAGTGGTGTACCCATGACGCTTTCAGTGGTCACTCCATGGATTGCAGTTCATTGTACACATGGATGGTGACATTATTATTTGATATATTTCCCTTATTTTCCCTTACCAGTGGTCCCTTCTGGATCAGATCAAAAGAATAACCTGGCCGCTCTGTGCATGCTGATCTCAGTCTCCCCTCCACTTTTGAGAGCTTCTGGTTGTAAGAGTGAAGAGTGAATCTAATGAAAAGTAAAGGGATGCACCACATGACTTATAAAAGAGACAAAGTGAAGAGGGAACCAGCATTTAAGAAAAAGTCCCAGATCCATATACAATAGAACATTAATTATTTCATTTGTCTCATGCAATGTTTCCCCATGAGGTGTCCCTTTACAATAGTGATTAGCCCCTTTTGATCTTGCCAAACCTTATCACACCTATTCTCAACCTGGAGCAAGCACCATTGGTAAGCAGTAGATAAAAGAAACTGTAACAGCAAATGCAAAAAAATATAGTGTTCATTGTAGATTTTCATGCAAGCTTTGTTGCATATATATTTTACAAGTCTGTCTTTGGAGCTTCTGGCTAGAGCTAATTAGACATTCCCACCTCATTACTTAGGCCTGCACAAGCTGTGGTTCTGATTCCTTTTCATTAATTCCATTTGACAAAAACACCTGCTGTGTGAAATTATAGACGCCAGACACTCAGGAGGGGAATAAAGACGTTTTCCTCAACCGGTTAAGTGAACAGGGCTTCTGGTCTAAGAACTGAGTGTGTTTACTGAGACCTGTGTTCTGTTACACAATACACACCATTGGCTTTTAAAGACAAAATGTTACTCTTCTAAAAAAAATCTGTATCAAAGAAGTTGGATTAACTTCAATGTCCTTTTATTTTTTTTTTCTGTTTATTTACTGAAACAGAGATTTCCCCAATGCATTGGGAAAAAACAAGTTGGTGAAGAGTGTTAGTGAAGTCAAGTGGCACGGTGGCACAGTGGTTAGCACTGCTGCCTCACAGCGCCAGAGCCCCGGGTTCAATTCCCGCCTCAGGCGACTGACTGTGTGGAGTTTGCACGTTCTCCCCGTGTCTGCATGGGTTTCCTCCGGGTGCTCCGGTTTCCTCCCACAGTCCAAAGATGTGCAGGTCAGGTGAATTGGCCATGCTAAATTGCCCATAGTGTTAGGTAAGGGGTACATGTAGGGGTATGGGTGGGTTGCGCTTCGGTGGGGCGGTGTGGACTTGTTGGGCCGAAGGGCCTGTTTCCACACTGTAAGTAATCTAAAAAAAAACCTGATTGTCCTTTCAAAAAGAAAATTTCCTCATTGTTATTGTGACTATCAGAATATGTACAAATCCCCTGTACAAAGAGGTTGCATGCTTCTAAATGCAAATATTATAAGTTGTAAGGAGAAACGTACTGTCGTAAACTGGGGCAAGTCTTGGAGCCTGCAGTAGAAAGATGGCATTGGGACTGATGATCACATCTATCTTTGCATACCCCCTCACAAAATTATAGTCCCTCTGCAAACACTGCATCATCTTGGAATGAGGTGATCTTGGCACTCAATAGTCAATCGTGGATTGTGTTTTGAGTTCTTACTCAGAAAACTTTCTCATGGTCAGAGTCTCATACTTTCCCTGTGAGTCCTTATTCCCCAATATAACATTTCTTGCAAATTACCTGGGTAATTAAACAGTGGTCAGCACTGCTGCCTCACGGTGCAAGGGACATGGTTCAATTCCACCCTCATGTAACTGCCTGTGTGGAGTTTGCACGTTCTCCCCCTGTCTGGGCAAGTTTCCGCTGGGTGCTCCAGTTTCCTCCCATGTTAGGTGGATTGGCCATGCTAAATTACCCATTGTGTCCAGGGCTCTGGCAGCTCGGGGGAATTAGCCATGGGAAATATAGGGTTATGGGGATAGGGTGGAGAGGCTGGGTCTGTGTGGGATGCTCTTCAAAGGGTCAATGCAGACTCAATGGGCTGATTGGCCTCTTTCTGCTTCATAGGGAGTCTGTGGTTATATAGTAAGATATCTTAACTGTTAAAGTCATTGCACGATCAGGGACTGAACAGAAAATCCTCATTATTGTATTTTGGCTTCTGGTTTTATTGCAGGAATGCTGATGAATACATGAAGGAAGTCAACCTGCATGGTTAAGGGGGGTCGGGCAGGTGTGTGAGATCCAGGAGAGACAAAATGGGCCAAATGGCCTCACTGTGTGCTATGAAGGAATCTATAGATAAAATCCTGCTGAGGCTTTGGATAGAGTTGTCAGCCACCTAGTAACCCATGCTGTTCCTTAAACCAGTCAGACATCAGAGAGGCCAATCAGAGGCCAGCAGCTCTTGCGCTTAGCAGTGCCAAGAAAGAGTTATGCCCACTGCAGGAAGCACGCCCATCCCATTGCTGGCTGGATAAGGCCCTTCGTAGGCTATTAATTGACCACTTAAGGACCTCTTTGGCAGCAAGGCAGAAAGGTCTACATTCTGGTGGAGACAGGAGGACAGTGGCATTTGAACACGCCATCATCCTTCCTAATTAAATGCCCTTACCACTACAAGTTCGGCATCCCCAGGAGCAGAAGATACCATCCACCCTCAAATGATCACCTTTGCAGTAAAATCAGTGTTTTGGGATCCATTTTAACTGCGCAATTGTGAAATTCAAGCTCATTACCTATCTCTCATAACTTCTTTATTTCCATTGACTGCTGATTCTCGAACCCCCAGTTTACAATAGTGCAGAATCTACCCCTCCACCAGTGGCTTGTATTATCAGTTGCCAAATGAACATTTAATGAGTTATTAGATAGGTAAGCAAAAGCAATGACATACTGTAATTATAGTTACATTAGAAGTTTACTTGTCCCTCCTGATGAATTTAAATGTACACTCAATTTTAAGTAGGGGTGGGTAAGAATAGGTAGGGGCACAAAATGAAGTGGAACATGACAACATCAGATTTCCAGACCAGAGAAGCCAGTATGGATTTTATCTTGGGCCAGGCAGCAGAGATCAAGATTAATATTAAAGGATCTGTGCAGTGGAATGATGCCATCCATTGAATAACCCACTGGCCCCCATGCCTCGTGTTCTGGTGTACCGGCCATCTATTGGCAGACTCTCTTTTCATAGAATCCCAGAGTTCGGAGAGAGAGAAAGAGAGAAAGGCGAGGAGAATAAGGTTGTAAGAGATAAGAGTGAATCTAATGAAAAGGAAAGGCGTGCATGGGAAGCGCATGGGAAGACCTAAAAAGAGACAAGGTGAAAAGGGGACCAGCCTTTAAGAAAAAGTTCCAAATCCACATACAACTTTGCCTGAGTGTTTAGTCAGTCTCTTAGTCTGCCCATAACTAATGAGGAGATTGCGCAAATTCTTGAGCTTTCTCCCAATTCCTGTCTTCAGCCTTCACCATCCACCTTGCTGCAAAGCCAATTAAACTGTGTGAAGTAAAACTCACCATTGTAGCTGATTCACTCCCTGCTGTTGAGGTACAAGTGCAATCTTCATCAAGTAAGGTTTCAGTATTCGACAAGATACAGACGTAAAGGGGATTGGAATGAAACAAAAGAGACCCGCGTGGGGATTCATAGCTTGGTACTGTTCAAGCCTAAACCTCTGCTCCAGTGAAATCTATCTTGTAAAAGGGCCAACACACAGTTTCTTCCCTTTCCAGGCAGGCTGAAACCAGCTTTCTAACGCTGCCTTCTGCACTCTAGTGAGAATGCAAATACCTGCAAATTGTCTAACCCAGGAACTTCGTCAGTGCTGAGGGGTGCAACATCTGTCCCACTGGAATTAGAGTCAGGATCCAAAGGCTATATCCTGCAGCTGTTGAAGCAGGCTGGACCATTTCCAGTGAATCTGGATGTTAATCCCAAATGTACAACAAGATGCCAACAAAAATAATTGAAAACTTGGAAGACAGGGCAGCAAATAAATTGCTGATTTGTATAAAGCCATAAACTTCAAGGGAGACGGGCCAAACAATTTCATGGAAATATTAGTCATTGTCCTTCTAATAAAGGGGATGTAATGTGATGAGTTTTGCACCATCAGTTGATTCCATATGTCTCAGAGATTTTGCTCAGGTTATGTAGAAGAGCAAAAGCAGATCTTGGCTAAGATTAATTTGACCCGCAAAGGATTAAAAATACAAGATATTAGAAACAACAGTGTTTTGTGTAAAAAGAGAATAAAACGTATTCAAAAGATGCATATTTATTTTTCAGATTTTGAAAACAACTTCAAGAGAGTGAAATAAATAAAATCAATCAATGTACAACATAATATTAGAGAGATAAATGCTGATGAAAGTTTTATAGATGAGCTATCAGATGAAAAGTCAGAGCCAGGAGGGAGGGGTGTGCCAGAAAATATTCTTGTTCCAGGATGTCAGAGACTGGGCTAGACTCATTGGATCCGATTGGAATTAGTTCTTGGTCTATCACCGTTCTGTTTGGAGAGTCTTTGGAAAGTGGTTCAGGTCTTTTTCGATTCTTAAATTTTAACGTAGTACACAAATTGGTGGTTAAGTTAATAAAATATATCAAAGGCAACTTAATTCAATTATACTATTCACTTACTGATCCAAATTTGTTAAGCATGGCAATTCAGGTAGTATGTCAGAGACAGAATGATGTGTCAGTGAGTGATGCAAGTAAGGGGACCTGGAGGGTAGGAGAGCAGAAGTGTCAGCCTCTGTAAGTCTTCAATAAGTGAGGTTCCAGCAGCTAACTTGAATGAGAGTAGGGGCTGCAGGGTGGATGTGTAGCACTCTGGTACATTAGTGTGGAGGGAGAGAAGCAAGTAATTTCAAAGTAGTAGATGATAGTATAGTGAGGGAGAAAGATAATGTTCTCCACAGCAAACAGCAGGGATCCAAATGTTTATGTTACCTGCCCATTGCCAGGGTTCAGGATATTTGCTTGAAGCTAAAAAGAGGGGGGGGAGAGTTCAGTGGTCATGTTGTCACCAATGATGTCGGTAGAACTGTGAAAAAGGTTCTGCATAGAGTATGGGCAGCTAGGCACTTAGTTAGAAAGCAGAACCTCAAAGCTTATAACCTCTAGATTATTATCTGAGATATGTGCGAATTGGCATAGGGTACATAAAGTTCAAAAGATGAATACATGGCTCAAAGACTTGTGGGTGAACTGTGTTTCTGGGTCACTGATACTGGTGCTGAGAAAAATAAAGCAGTTTACATTGAGGTGGTCTATATCTGAACCCTACTGGGGCCAGTGTTGCAAAATGCATAACCAGGGATGTAAGGAGAGTTTTTAACTAAATAGTGGGTGAAAAGAGATCAAATGGGAGGTAAATGAAGCATATCAAAGAGCAAAAGCACAGGGTGAGAGAGATACAGACGCTGAATGTGCATTTCTGGGAATTAGGTTCAAAGTGGGAATTTGGTATAGAAGGGAACAGAGGTGCTTTAGTTAAAATTTATTGTAAAAAGTAAAATGTGCTGAGGGGAAGTTTGGTATGGGGAAGAGGTGGTTCATTTTCTTCCACGTTTTCAGTAAGTTCAGTGAGGAACTGCTCCTGGGGATGGTCTTTAAATATCTCTAAATTCGGAAAGTGTTTTATTCTAGAGAAGGAGCTACGTTTGGATTTAACTGAGAAACACTAGGAATAAGGGAAAGTTAGGCCCAATTTAAGAAAGTAATATAAGTTATTCAAAACAGGCAAGTGCAGGAGCAGAAGGACCTGGGTGTATGTATGCACAGAGCATTGAAGGAAACAGGACTAGTGGAAGGAGCAGTTATTAGATCATAAACAAAGAGTCCCCAATTTATAAACACCTGACTTATGAATGCTTGTACTTATAAACCTATATGGTTAAAAATCACACAACACCAGGTTATAGTCCAACAGGTTTATTTGGAAGCACTAGCTTTCATAGCGCTGCTCCTTCATCGGGTGGTTATGGAGTATAAGACACAGAATTTATACTAAAAATTTACAGAATGATGTAACTGAAATAAAAAATTGATAAAGACCTGGATTGTTTGTTAAGTCTCCCGTCTTTGAGAATGAACATGTTGGTTTCAGTTCTTTCAATGTAAATCGCAGAACATTTTTGAAGTTATATTCTCAAATGAACTGTAACAATTGGTGTCATGTCGGTCCAGATAATGCATTTAAAGTGTGAGGTGCCCTGTGTGAGACTGTCTGTGCCACAACATTCAGACTGATTCTAATCTAAAAAACAGATTTACAGAATCTTACGTGGATTCATGCAGTTTTTGAGCAATATAAAATGTAATTTTGCCAGTACAAATTCACCCCACAAACTTATATGTGTGTGTGTGCATGTGGGTGGGTGTGTGTGGGGGTGGGTTATGAGTGTGGGAGTGTATGTGTGAGCATATGAGAGAGAGCTTGTGAATGAGAGAGGGTCTGCGTGAGTGTATGGGTCTGTCGAAGTGTGTGTCTGTGTCTGCGTGTGTAGTGCAGTGGGGTCACCTGTAGTGTGACATGAACCCAAGGTTGTTGTGGTTCTGTTCGCCGAGCTGGGAATTTGTGTTGCAGACGTTTTGTCCCCTGTCTAGGTGACATCCTCAGTGCTTGGGAGCCTCCTGTGAAGCGCTTCTGTGATGTTTCCTCCGGCATTTATAGTGGTTTGAATCTGCCGCTTCCGGTTGTCAGTTCCAGCTGTCCGTTGCAGTGGTCGGTATATTGGGTCCAGGTCGATGCGCTTATTGGTTGCTTTCGTAGTTCAGGACTTGGTCTGTGTGTGTGGCTTTCCTGTATACCTTTGTGGTGAATTCTCCGTTAGGTGTTCTCTGTACCATCACGTCTAGGAATAGGAGTTGGCTATCCTTTTCTTCCTCTCTAGTGAATCTGATTCCTGTGAGTGTGGCGTTGATGATCCGGTGTGTGTTCTCTATTTCTATTATAGGACAAGCCAAACAGAGAACAGCCAGGGAATTCCTAGAGGCATGGCACTCATCCACAGATTCAATCAATAAGCACATTGACCTGGACCCAATATACCGACCACTGCAGCGGACAGCTGAACTGACAACTGGAAGCGGCAGATTCAAACCACTATAAACATCACAGAAGCGCTTCACAGGAGGCTCCCAAGCACTGAGGATGTCACCTAGACAGGGGACGAAACGTCTGCAACACAAATTCCCAGCTCGGCGAACAGAACCACAACAACGAGCACCCGAGCTACAAATCTTCTCACAAACCTTTAACACCCAAGGTCCCGGTTGAGGCCATCCCCATGGGTACCGAACTTGGCTATCAGCCTCTGCTCAGTCACTTTGCGTAGCTGCCTGTCCCGAAGTCCGCCTTGGAGGACAGTCACCCGAAGGTCCAAGGTCGAATGTCCCGGGACCACTAAAGTGTTCTCCGACTGGGAGGGAACATTCCTGCCTGTTGATTATTGTGCAGTGTCCATCCACCTGTTGCTGTAGCCTCTGCTCAGTCTCGCCAATGTACCATGCCTCAGGGCATCCTTGCCTGCAATGTATGAGAGAGACAACGTTGGCTGAGTCTCATGAGTACCTGCACATACACGGTGGGAGGTGTCCTCCCGTGTAATGGTGGTATCTGTGTTGACACTCTGACACGTCTTGTAGTGTCCACTGTGACAAGGTTGTATGGTGTTGTCCTGAAAGCTGGAAGTACCCAGGAGCCGAAATGTTTCCATGTCCTTACAAACGGCTCCTTTATACTGTGCTGCTTTGTGTTGTGAGTTGTGTGCAAGTCGACTTGCAAACAGGTTCAAAGATGGAGCCCAGGATCAACCTGTGGATTGTATTGAGACATGCTTGAGGGATTTACTAGGTAAATGTAGGTTTACGTTGGAAAAGAATGTAACAGGGATATTACTTGTCATCTCTGCTATTTAATGTGTATAGAACATCAATGATAAGGGAAATATCTAGGCAGGAGTGAGATCTTGAGACCTAATAGAGAAAGCCATTAAACTTGGGTGATTAATCATTGGCAGCATTGTATAGTAAGCATTTTATTCTCTGGCACCTATTGTACCAGGAGTGTGCCAGTTGATCAAATATTCCAGATAATCAAGAGGTACACATAATCAATGTAAAAACACACACTTAGTAATAGAAGCGTAATGTAGGAGATATACACATCACTGTTATACTTTATTTACAGCATAAATCACTAAAATAAAAATGCAACTTTGCCTTAAATAAAACTTAGCAGCAGAGAACCTTCTGACTCGCACCCTCAACGGACATTGCAGTATTTGGGGGGAGGGGGGGGGAATTGACTTGAAATTGATATTTTGTGTAGACATTCAGCTGACTAACAAGTATAATTATATTGAGGTAAATAAATCTTAAAAACCTTAGTAATTGAACAGAATAATTTCGTAAATTTGACGATATTTGAGGTATATAATGTTTTGCCATCTTGTTGAATGTGCCAGTTCACAAAGTACCAGTTAAAACAAATTTTGCTGCATTATGTATGAATGGATTGTGGTTATTGGTAGATAGCCCCAACACTGAAGCAGTGGATTTTGGAATGAAGTTAGAAGTGGAAAAGACCAAAGGTTTTACAAAATGCAGGTGAAGCAGTAAGAATTATAAAAAGGAAGAAACATTTGAGACCAAGTGAGAGTACTGAAATAACTGGGAAGTCTAATAATGGAAAGTGACAAATGTATCAAAGATATTCGAGCTGTAGTTACAGTACAGAAAGCTGCATGTAATGGAAGGTAGAGGATATTGACTGGATCACTGGCTGAAAAACTGAAGAAAAGACCAATAAAGAATTTGTTATCGGTATAAAAATGGAGGTTGGCAGAATGAGGTCAAGCTGCTGGAGAACTCTTGGATTTAAAAATCCATAAATAATAAAACTGACTTGGTGATTTTAATATTTAACAAGAAAGCTATAGTTTGAGATTATCAGATGGAAAAACAACAAATGGAATTGAACGTGTGGTCAGAGTGATTGGGGTGTTGATAGAAGTATTGGAAAGAAAATGGAAGGAGCAAGGAAAAGAGGGTGGAAAACTTAGGAACATTTGACAATTGGAAAATTGTATGGAGATTTGAATAAAGAAGCACAGTTGGAGGATGAATTGAGTTTTAAACAGACCACTAATGGTTAAGTACATGATTCTATTGTCCAAAACTCTTCTGCCAGGGAATGAGAAGTATTCAGTGATTATAAATAGATTCTCAATTGTCAAAGGATTCTTCAACCGAAATACCTCCCCGTAGGTGTGGTCCCATTGATAATTGTGAGAGATAGTCTTTCTGGGCCTGTACTCACTGGAATTTAGAAGAATGAGGGGGGAATCTCATAGAAACATATAAAATCTTGATGTGACTGGGCAGGCTAGATGTGGGATGAATGTTCCCAATTGTGGGAAAGTCCAGGACTAGGGTTCACAGTCTAAGGGTTAAGCCATTCAGGACTGAGATGAGGAAGAATTTCTTCACTCAGAGTTGGTAACCTGTTGAATTCTCTACCACAAAAAAACTGTTGGAGTCAGTTCATTAGATATATTCAAGAGGGAGCTGGATGTGGCCCTTGGGGCTAAAGGGATCTAGGAGTGTGGAGAGAAAACGGGAGTGGGATACTGAAATTGCATGTTCAGCTTTGATCATATTGAAAGATGGTGCAGGCTTGACCTACTCCTGTATCTATTTCCTATGTTTAAAGATGAGAGGGCAGTTATATAGTATGAGATTACATATAAATAGAAATTTATAAAGATCAACACAGCCACCACCCAGAAAAAGAATGATTTGCATGCACATAACCCATTGTAAAATACTTGGGAAAGAGCAATCTATTATCAAAGATTCAACAATGGCAGGCATATTATTGGACACTTCACAATTCCTGTAATTAATTCTAAGAGATTGCTAAAGAGCAAAGTCTATACTTTCCAGAATGAGGACTATAGCTTCAACTTCTTCCTACATGCAGTGCTGTTATGATCCTTAACTGTATTTACATGAAGCTGACAACGTGTTTTTAACAAAGAACACCAGTTTATTATGCATATTGGGAGTACATTTCTACATTTGTGGGTTATGTAAAATAAAGCTGGAAGTTATTGAACTATTTGAACATTTTGTTTAATAAGCAAGGTTTTATCAAGGAATGAGGTTAACAATTTAATGTGGGTTGTAAACCACCTGCTGATTACAGAAGCGCAGGTGACTTTAAAAAATCAGCCAAGCAAAGCTTTTAGAGAGATAAAAGGTGTTTATTGCCTTTATCTGCTGGAAACCTTAATTGTATGGGAGTATGGGCTCAGAACTGATGTTCTGGTCTTGGTATTCTGATTCAAAAACCTCCAAAGCTTCCAGAAAAGACAAGTCATTCTCTCCTGAAATGTTTCCTAGGTTGAATCATTTGGGAACCCAATAAAGTTTTCACATCTCAATATCTTGACTTATCTTATAAATCCTAAAAAGCTGAACTATGATCACTTCCTGATGTTTTGGAACAACTTGATTTCTATCCAAATCAAAACCTTGTTCAGAAGACCTTCCATCTCTCTATGGTTGTCATAAATTCTAGTTCATTAACAAGAAACCCAATGGACTATGAGAAATGATTAAATTCTGTTTTGTGAATTCTGTTTGAGTGTGTTTTTCAGTCCATTGGCCAGTAAGGGTATTTTATCTTTTGGCCTTTTTAAATGTCAACCCTGCACAGTTGTGTTGTTATTTATGTTGTGTGAGGGTGCTTGTTTTGTGATTAAAAAGGGATATAGCTCTAATTCCAAATTATAGTTCAGTTGGTTAACCAGTTGTGCCACTCGTTTTGAGAAATTAGATTTGTGTCCATTGAGGAAACATGATGAAATTCTCTTCTATTCTGGATAGCAGTACTGAAAGGAAAATGATTGGCATTTTGTCGATTGACTCAAAACATTTTCACTAATGGTGTGACTTGTCAAGTAATAAGGCTTGTCAACCAGTACATTTCTCCAGTCCACTCATAACATATAAAATAAGAATATACATATGGCAGTTTTGAAAAACCTTAACATAATCAACAGCAAGCAAGTGTCAGTTATTTTACCCACAATATCCTTTGCAGATACTCAATTCCACTGCATATCACTCCTATATTAATTCCTTCATTTTACTTAATTGACATATTCCAGTTTTTATGACCAAGAAAGTTCTTTCTAACACCCCCGCTTGTGTGAAACTGTTCTCCTGAACTAAAAGCCTGATTTTTCTACACTAAACTCAAGAAGTCTACTGGCCCCGATTGATTTTCTTTATATGTCACAAAAGTTCAGCTTGCAAACAGTTCATCAGTTAACATTAAAGGTATCCTGCTAGCTACTTAATTCCCAAGGAGGTGTTTGACTTCAGTGATTTCTCTTGTTCATTGTTCCAAATGACCTCTGACCTCTTAAGTAAAACCATTTACATTCACAGAACTGAAACCACCCATCTATTCTGCCTCTAGTTTAAAATTCAAATGTCCAAATGATAGTATATTAAAATATCTTTATCAAAGTATCTTGATTAATTCACAATACCTTTTCTCCATACTTCCAATTTTCTTCTGTATGCTTTGATCCTTGGATATTGATGTTCAATTTTATTGTTGGCCTCCTGAATTTCAGGCCATTTCTGAATCTCCTGGGCTTTGAGCCATAGATATTCTTAGAATAGAATCCCTACAGTCTGGAAGCAGGCCATTCCAGGGAGCATCCTCCCCTCCCATCTATGTAACCCTGTATTTCCCATGGCTAACTCACTGAGCCTGCACAACCCTGGACATTGCAAGGCAATTTAGCATGACCAATCTACTTAACTTGCACAGCTTTGGACTGTGGGAAGAAACTGGAGGAAACTCATGCAGACATGGGGAGAACGTGCAAAGTCCATACAGTCAGCTGTCCATGGGTGGAATCGAACCAGGGTTGCTGGTGCTGTGAGGCAGTGGTGCTAGCCACTGAGCCACCGTGCTGCTCATTGGGCACGTTTTTTCTTCTTGGTGATTATGCTGGGTGCATCTATTCTCCCATCTGCAATAAGTATTTTTGAAATGTGTTAATTAATTCTGTAAATAACATTAGCTCCGTCTTGCATTTGATCACTAATCCACATGAAGCATTTTCTTCTCATATTTTTCATTACTTGTGTGCTAAAAGCAGAGGACTGTTGCCATGGGAATGGAGTGTGTTTGGAAGGGAGCTCCTACTGTTAGCTATCTCTCTGCTTCTTGGCAGCTGTATTTTTATAATAAATTCAAGCATTTGCTATAATGAATTACCTGTTGAAAGTGTACACTCCATCTCTGTATTGCCTGTTTTGAAAGTGATTGATGAGGTGAGAATTATTTCATTTGGCATGAAATTCTAATGAAACAACAATCTGCCCTCTTTCCCCCCACCCCACCAGAATAAATATTATTTAAATATCGTTGTTTTGTTTTGCTACTCCTAGGACTTCTACACATAACAATCCACTCCCAAAACTGGTTGGGCTATCGAATTATTCACACTTTCTCTCATGTGTCACAATCCTCAAAAGAAGGGTCTCAAGTAATATTTGTCATTAATAAAAAACACTGTTGTCAGCTTAATGTACAAGGTCATTGGGTCAATCTACCACTGGTGTGGTGGTGTGTGGTATAGATCCGGATTCTAGATTTGGTGTGCCGACTGCAGTCTGGGCACTGCTATAGACCGTTGTGACATTGGGCTTGAACAGAGAAAGGAAACACAGATAGGGTTCAACATCTGATTTGTGTTAGGTGGTTCTTGGTGCAAAGTGCATTTGTCTAGACGGTGGCTGAGGGTGGAACTGGGCTCCACTGATCTGAGTGTGGGCAGCCATGGAGTCATACAGCACATCCTTCAATCCAATCAGTCCATGCCAACATAATCCCAAAGTAAACTAGTCTCACCTGCCTGCTCCTGGCCGATATCCTTCCAACCCTTTCCCATTCATGTACTTCTTCAAATATCTTTTAAATATTGTAATTGTACCCACATCCACCACTTCCTCATTCCACATGCGAACCACCCTCTGGGTAAAAGGTTTGCCCCTCATATCTTTTTTTTAAAATCTCTCTCCTCTCACCTTACAAAAAGGCACCCCCTACACTTGAAATCCCCCACCATAGGGAAAAGCAACTGCCATTAACTCTATCTATACTTCTCATTATTTTATAAACCTCTATAAGGTCACCTCTCAACCTCCTACACTCCAGTGAAAAAAGTCCCAGCCTTTCTTTATAACTCAAATCTTCCATATCTGGCAACATCCTGGTAAATCTTTTCTGAACCCTCTCCAGCTTAATATCCTTCCAAAGGCAGGGCAACCAAAACTGAACATTTCAAGGCACGCCATTGTCATATTTTGGCTCACTGGTTCCTAACAATGTTTACTGAATGAGTGGGCACAGATCTACAGGGCATTCAAGGTGATCATAGAATCCCTACAGTGTGGAAGCAGGCCATTCGGTCCGTCGAGTCCACACCAACCTCCCAAGAAACATCCCACCCCCTGACCCTATCCCTGTAGCCCTGCACTTCCCATGGCTAATGGGGAAGCAATGGCATAGTGATATTATCACTGAGCTGTTAATCCAGAAACCCAGGTAATATTCTGGGGACCTTGGTTTGAGTCCCACCACAGATAATGATGGAATTTGAATTCAATAAAAATCTGGAATTAAGAGTCTAATGAATCCATTGTCGATTGTCAGAAAAACTTACCTGGTTCACTAATATCCTTTAGGGAAGGAAACTGCCATCCTTGCCTGGTCTGACCTACATGTGACTCCAGACCCACACCAATGTGGTTGACTCTTAAATACCTTATGGGTAATTAGGGAGGGGCAATAAATGTTGGCCTAAGCAGCGACACCCTAATTCTGTGAATGAATTTTTAAAAAATCTACCTAGCCTACACATCCCTGAACACTATGGGCAATTCAGTATGGCCAATTCCCCTAACCTGCATATGTTTGGACTATGGGAGGCACCTGGAGGAAATCCACACAGTTGTCCTAAGGTGGAATCAAACTCAGGTCCTTGGCACTTTGAGACAACAGTGCTAACCACTGAGCAACTGTGCCGTGATGGAAAATGTGATGGCAAGTGGGAGATATGAGTGGCATTGGAGGGCTAGGAGAAAGTGAGGACTGCAGATGCTGGAGTATCAGAATCAAGAGTGTGGTGCTGGAAAAAGATAGCAGGTCAGGCAGCATGTGAGGAGCAGGAGAATTGACATTTCTGGCATAAGCCCTTCATCAGCGGCATTGGAGGACGTAGAGGCCCATAGGAGGAGCATGGGGATATGGAAATAGGAATATGAGAGACCATGGATGAGAACTTTTACATTTGCTTATCAAATGGTATCTGATTCCAAACGATGCTTCATGTCTCTTCTAAGTCTACTTTGGGTAGCTCAGTGGTTAGCATTGGGAACTGCAGGGTTACAGGGATGGGGTAGGGCAAAGGGTCTGGGTGGGATGCTCTTTGGAGGATCGTTGTGGACTCAATGATCCAAATGGCCTGCTTCTACACTATAGGGATTTTATGATTCTTTGAGTCATGAGTGAATCGTGATTCATTGAGAAGCTGGCCAAACGCTATGAAAATTGAAATGGGGTTTGAAATGCCTACTCACAAAATAGACCTTAGGCTGTAGGTTTGCTCGCTGAGCTGTAGGTTTAATATCCAGACGTTTCATTACCTGGCTAGGTAACATCATCAGTGGCGACCTCCAAGTGAAGCGAAGCTGTTGTCTCCTGCTTTCTATTTTTTTGGGTTGCCCCAGTACAACCCATGGACAATACCAACGTCATCTACAAAATTCCATGCAAGGACTGCCAAAAACACTACGTAGGACAAACAGGAAGAAAGTTAGCCACCAGGATACACGAACACCAGCCAGCCACAAAAAGACACGACCCCCTCTCCTTCATAGCCCTACACACGGATAAAATAAAACACCATTTCGACTGGGACAACACATCTATCCTGGGACAGGCTAAGCAAAGACATGTCAGAGTATTCCTAGAGGCCTGGCACTCCAACCACAACGCCATAAACAAGCACATAGATCTAGATGCCATCTATCAACCCCTCAGAAAACGAACAGGAAATGACATCACCACAGACCTCAGGAGAAAGATATAAATAGAAAGCAGGAGACAACAGCTTCGTTTCACTTGGAGGTCGCCACTGATGATGTTACCTAGCCAGGTAATGAAACGTCTGGATATCAAGCCTACAGCTCAGCGAGCAAACCTACACCCTAAACCTCAACCTGAGCTACAAACCTTGCAAAAGTAGACCTTACCCAGTCTGATGTGTGTGAGGTGGACCTGCTACCTACATCATTATAATGTGTGGGTGAAAATTGTAGGCACTGGGCCTAAAGCTAAGAACCTTGGGATCGTATTTAGCCCACCATTTGTAAATGTTGTCTGTCCGTGACTATGTAAGCCCTTGCCACTCATTCATGGGACCTGGAGGCCCTTTGTCCTATTAAACAAGTAAGGCAAGGTCACCCTAGTCCCAGAGGAACACTGGGCTGCTCTCTCATTAGGGAGATGACAGATGATGAGTTTAACCTGAGGATCATCACGCCTCAGGCAAGGGACAAAGTTGAGAGGCCTCCATCATCCCAGGAGCATTGTATGATTTGATCTAACACCAGGTTCAATCTTTAGTCTGTGCTGACAAGTGGTCTCAGCAATGGTAGCTAGTTGATTTCAGCATGACTAGACTAAGGAGTATGGATTTTAGCCAAAGATTAAACTGCCAACCCCCCACCCCTTCACCTCCACCAGGCCAATTCTGTCTGTTGAAGCCGCTGAAAGGTGCCTGGTTGTGAATGTCACCAGAGGAACCATTGAGCTTTCTTTGATGCCCTCAAAGACAGTCAAATAAGCCAGTGCCAACCATTTTGCAGGTCCACAGATGTACAACAGACACTTGGCTGTAATAGCTGGTCACCCCAAATCTTAATCCAAGCATGAGTCAAAAGCAAGAAAAATTCAAACAAAAATTTATTTTGCCACTAGGAAGGAAAATGTGCCGAATATATGGTTAACTGATTTGTACAGTGATTTGTTTACTTATCGAGAGCTTTCAGTTGATGGAACGACAAAAAGAGCAAGGGGTGCTTTGTTCTGATTCATTTGCGGACTGTGTAGACTGAACTCTTTTTTTTCTTCTTATTTTGTTATCCCAGGCTTTTCAAACACACTGTCTGCCTGAATAACTGGCCAAACAGCAAAACCCAGAGAAGAAAAGCTGGCACGGTTTAGAAAGCAGATCACACTCGTCTCATTAGCTCTGCTGCACGTGGATGGGAGAAATGTTTTTCAGTCTTGATGTAATCTTTTATCCGACACTGGATTAAACGAGCTGAATGGCATCGAAGAATATACAGAGGACTCGTGAGCAGACCGTGGTCTCATCTGCATGCCTTGATTTACCTCTCTCCTTTTGAGCGCATTATCAATAGTCACCTTGGCAACAGCTCTCTCGCCAACATACCTCTTCAGGAAAATAAGATACATGCAAGAGATGCTATAAATTTCCGAAGCAGCATTCTGGGCTCCGATTAAGACTTTTCAAGAGATTTGGTTCACAGCGTGAGAGCAAATCAAACAGCAGTTTAACCGAATTAAACTAACATTGTTATCACGGAGACATCAAAGTACTTGCTTAATCTCAGAGGACTGAGGAACTCAGCAAATGAGCTGGCAGCTGGTTTGAGGGGTCTGATTCTGTCGAGATCGTTCCACAGGATGGTGGAGCTTTTTAACTGTCGCTATCTCAGACGAACGGAGACGCAGCAAAATCCTCAGCCGTGTTTGCAAAGAGGAGCAGAGAAGTAAGGAAAAGCAGAGCAGAAGCTGAATGTCTGACTGAAAGAGAAATTACCAGCAAGCAGTTTCTGTTGAGAATGTTTAACTGCTGCATGCCAGGGTTTACTGAAACAGCTGAAGCTTTTTCTGAAGGTCTCCAATTAAAGCGAAAAGTGTGCCTCCATTAAATGAGACAGGGCAGTTGATTTTTTTTCTTGGCATTCTTCCACTTTTGACCTCTGCCCTTGCTGCTGAAGTCATTCAACGACACATGAGAGTTGACGACAAAAACTTCTTGCCATAACAGGACACCCAAGCCCAAAGTACTACAGGTCTACAATGAAGTGCTCGCTGCGGGTATTTCTCCTTTCCCTTGTGCTACTTGTTGTGTTTCTTACTTCGCTGTTTTTCACCGATACGCTGACAGGCGTGACCAATATGGCTTACCTGGAGACCCAGGGTGGGGAAAATTCCCATCGGGTCAAGTTGGTGCCTAGTTACTTAGGTGTACAGAGGTTGAGCAAGGGTCTTGTGGACCAGAAGATGTGTGCCTGTGACCACTGCGTAGGTGATCTCGGTCTGTCGCAGTGGTTTGATGAGCACTTTGATCAGGACATTCTACCACTTTGGACGAAAGCGAACATGAAACTGGATCCTGACGTGTACAACTGGTGGGTGGTGAGTATCTTTAAGAGTGATTGAAATGTGAATGCTTTTCAAATGTTCTTCCCTCATCTCCTGAAGGTGCTGATTGATTCATCCATGGTGCCAACAACACACCAATCTCTCACCAAAATGGCCATTGTTCGTGTGTGAGTCGAGGCAGTTAGCGTCAATAAATCTATTTGAATGATGGGGGCACTTCAAACAATCGTGACCTCCTCTGGTCTTTCTATGCATTGGTAGTTACTGAATCCTGGGGACTCTCTAATAAATCTCTCCTGCCCCTACTCGAAACCTTTGATTTCTACACAAATGCATAATAATCAGAAGGTACAAATCTCATTGATTCTACCCTCCACCATCCTAACACCCAATTTTGAGGGAACATTGAGGCTAATTCCATGTCAGACATTACAACATTGGCTCAGATCATAAATTGGCAAATTAATACACTGAGAGATGGGAAGGATACCTGCTATTAACATAGAACATTACATGCAGTACAGGCCCTTCGGCCCTCGATGTTGCGCCAACCTGTGAAACCAACCTAAAGCTCATCTAACCTACACTATTCCATTATCATCCAAAGGACATCATAATGTCACATTAGTGTGTTAGAAGATACTCTCCTGAGGTTTTAGTTAAAGATACAGTGACAAAGTAAAAGGACATTATTTTCCTTCTGATTATGTTTATAGAATCTTTACATAGAAGAAGCAGGCCATTCTGTCCATCATCTCACTGAGGATTTGTTCTTCAGAGCCCTGCAGGTTCTTTCTTTTCATCTAAGTGTCCAATTCCTTTTGGTAAAGTTACTACTCCAACTGCTTCTTTTACCGTTTCCGATCACAATAACCTGGTATCAAAGAGATTTTCCTTACCTCAGATCATGTACTTTTACCCCTTATTTTAAATTTGCTGCTTATCAAACACTGCTGCTTGTGAAAACAGTTTCTCCTTACTTACTTGATTCAATCCCACAAAATTTTGTATACTTTGTTCATCATTTTTACATTTTATTAAACTACCCTTGACCTTCTCTGCTCACTGGAGAATGTGTGACAGTTTTTGTGTTGTCTTCACATCACTGAAGTTATTGAAACCTGGTCTCATTCTAATCAGTCAGTCACCTCTACACTTGCTCCAAGGTTTTGCCATCCTTTCTGGAGGGATATGCTCACTTAGAGTCATAGAGATGTACAGCATGGAAACAGACCCTTTGGTCCAACCCATCCATGCCGACCAGATATCCCAACCCAATCTAGTCCCACTTGCCAGCACCCGGCCCATATCCCTCCAAACCCTTCCTGTTCATATACCCATCCAAATGCCTCTTAAATGTTGCAATTGTACCAGCCTCCAC
>NC_057726.1:66258987-66273313 GCF_004010195.1 Chiloscyllium plagiosum | reverse complement strand
TTTGCCAACCTCTAGTCTTCCGGCACCTCACCTGTGACTATCGATAATACAAATATCTCAGCAAGAGGCCCAGCAATCACTTCTCTAGCTTCCCACAGAGTTCTCGGGTGCACCTGATCAGGTCCTGGGGATTTATCCACCTTTAACCGTTTCAAGACATCCAGGACTTCTTCCTCTGTAATCTGGACATTTTACAAGATGTCACCGTCTATTTCCCTACAGTCTATATATTCCACATCCTTTTCCACAGTATGTTCTCACTGACTTTCTGCCAGTGATTTATAACCTGCTTCATTCTATTCTCTGTACCTCTTTTTAGAAAGTTAGTCATCCTTTAGTCCTTATAATGGATTTATTAACTAGTGCTGCCAATTCCAATGATACAAGTGCATAAATTTCTAGGCCATTAATCCCTATACATCAGTTAAAATTGTCATGATTAGACCTAGGGTTACTTGATGTTGAAAACAGATACCAAAGGCCTCACTATTCCCAGCACTGACAGCCCCCAGCTCATTAGTTTAACCAATGACAGAACATGTAAGATAGTAGTTATCAAATGCCTGAAGTAAATATTTACAAGGATGTTGCCAGGGTTGGAGGGTTTGAGCTATTGGGAGAGGCTGTATAGGCTTGGGCTATTTTCCCTGGAGCTTCAGAAGCCAAGGGGTAATGTTATAGAGGTTTATAATATCATGAGGGGCATGGATAGGGTGAACAGACAAGGTATTTTTCCTGGGATTTGTGAGTCCAGAACTGGAGAGCATAGGTTTAGGGTGAGAGGGGAAAGATGTGAAAGGGACCTGAGGGGCAACTTTTTTCACACAGAGGGTGGCACGTGTATGAAATGAGCTGCCAAAGGAAGTGTTAGAGGCTGATACAATTACAACTTTAAAAGGCATCTGGATGGGTTTATGAATAGCAAAGGTTCAGGGGAATATGGACCAAATGCTGGCAAATGGTTGAGACTAGATTAATTTATGAAATATCTAGTCAGTATGGACAAGTTGGACTGAAGGGTCTGTTTCGATGCTGTACAGATCTGTTACTTTGACTTTAGTAGCAGTGAGTGTGGGAATGTAGGTTCACCCTACCCATGTATCTCAGAGTTGATGGGAACGGCACAAAATAAATTACAACAGCTTTTAAGCCCTATTGAGCAGATATGCTTTGAAAAGCTTAAGTGGAGCAGATTTCAGAGTAAAAGAATCAGTGGGAGAGATTATTTTGAATAGGAGTGTATCTTTGCAGGGTCATGTGATCTGAAGTCTGCATCATTTGCCGTTTGTTCTGTTATGGTTTTAAGTTGGTATGCATGAAATGTAGTAATCGGTGGTAGAGTTGGTATAAATGCTGTGGGTAAACCACTGTTTGCTGTTGTTAGGCTGAAGATATCAAGCAAGGTGTCTCAGTGTTTTCAGTGAGTCATGAACTCAACAATAAAGTTATAATCTATTAATGTGGAATTGTATTGTCTGATTTAACTGAATAGTTACATTGGATTATGCAACATGAGGAGAAAGTAAGGTCTGCAGATGCTGGAGATCAGAGCTGGAAATGTGTTGCTGGAAAAGCGCAGCAGATTCCTGAAGAAGGGCTTATGCCCGAAACGTCGATTCTTTTATGCAACATGAGCATGATAAAAACAAAAAGCTAATTCTGTGGTTGCTGCACAGACTGTTTAAACTTTAAACAAAAATAGAAAGAGAAAGGAGTCAGACAATGAGCAGTATAGACCAGAGAGATCCAAGTTTTGATATCTGATTTGTGTATGAAGTCAGTATTAATTGGTCCCTACCTAAACCAATGTTCTTGGGTGGAAATACCCAGGATTGCCTACAATATATGAACAGAATTAGGGTATTCTTCCACCCAGTGCACACTGCTATTAAACATTCCCCAATCTTTCCTCAAAGTTTAATGCCATAGTCCTTTTGTTTTCTTCTCCCTCAAGTGCTTGTCTAGTTTCCCCTTAAACACCATTCACTTCGACCACTCCCCTGTGGTTCAATCCTCACCAATCTTTGGGCTTCTTCTGAATTCCCTATTGAATTTCCTGGTGACTATCTAATATAATTATGGTCTTCCCCACAAGTGGAAATGTTCTCCCTACATCTGCTCTAACCTGGGGGTGGTACAGTGGCTCAGTGGTTAGCCCTGATGCCTCACAGCATCGGGGACCCAGGTTTGATTCCATTCTCGGGCGACTGTCTGTGTGGAGTTTGCACATTCTCCCTGTGTCTGCGTGGGTTTTCTCCGGATGCTCCGGTTTTCTCGCACAGTCCAAAGTCGTGCAGGTTGCATAAATTGGCTGTGGGAAATGCAGGGTTACAGGGATTGAATAGGCAGATGAGTCTAGGTGGGATGTTGTTTGGAGAGTCATTGTGGATTTAATGGGCCAAATGTCCTGCTTCTATGAACAAAACTTGTCATAAGTGTATTTTATTAGATTATTAGGTCACCCCCTCAGCTTTCTCTTTTCAAGAGCAGAAAGAGATCCAGCCGATGTATCTTTTCCTGATATAAATGACCCATCCTTTTCTGATATTGTCTTTGTAAACCCTCTCTGGATCTCTTCCAGTGCTTTTTTATCCTTTTACTAACATGGCAACTGGAACTGCCCACTATGCTCTTGTGGGGCGGTTCGCACAAAAATTCAGTGCAGGTTTAACTTTCCTACTTTTCAATACTATTCCACTAGAACAAGTCTTGTGCTTGGTTTGCTGCTTTTTTTTAAAATGGCCTTTTATTTTGAACACAATTACACCTGTACAGTCAAATAGCCATGCCAGAACTCAGTGTTGAGGCTTACTCCTGAAGTACAAGGTACTGAATGACTATTGGCACCTATTACAAAATGCCTGGTGATCCCTATCAATTCAGATCATCCGAAGAGGAAAAAAGTATGAGGTAGAAATAATGAACTTTGTTTGAGGATAAAGAGGTGGCACATGGCATGCTGTTTGATATATCATGGTTCAAACACAAAAAAAAGGTGATATATTTGATGGAGTCGTAGCAACAAGCCTATTTCTTCCATTCCCACAGAACATTTTTATGTTCTGTTGTCCTTGCAGTTTCCAGTTGCCACCGTGTTTCAAACTGGGATTTTGGAAAAGGGGTGCACTTTTGTTGCAGGATTGTACATTGAAACGACAGTCTGTTTGGAGAAAGTCAGCAATCATTCCAGTTTGACAGCTTGTGTCTGACCAGTGTATATGGGCTCTTTGAGGAGTCCATAGATTAATAGATAAATTGGCGCAGTGGTAGTGTCTCTACCCTTGGACTGGGAGGCCCAGGTTCGAGTCCCACCTGTTCCAGCAGTATGGAATAGCATCTCTGAATAGGTTGGTTATTAAAAAATGGTTAAAATGTGTATTGGATATTACTTACACGATTTCAGGGAGGTATCTCAGATTGTCCCACACAAGGGACTCTATTTCTGTGGTCCATGTTCCTGAGATAAATGGCAAAATGTGAAGCAGAAATGATACATTAGACAATTGTTGGCGTGTGTGGTGGCGGTGGTGGGGATGGGGTGTGGGTGGAAATCATTGAATTTGATGTTGTCGTACCAGAGTGTATAATTTTACAAGTGGTTTAGAAAACAAAATATTACCTAAGGTGTCTCGATCACTATAAAGTCATAGAGATATACAGCACAGAAACAGACCCTTCGGTTTAACTTGCCAATACCGACCAGATATCCCAAATTAATTGAGTCCCATTTGCCAGCATTTGGCCCATAGCCCTCTTAAATGCTTCCTATTCATATACCCACAAAGATGCCTTTTAAATGTAATTGTACCAGCCTCCACAACTTCCTCTGGCAGCTCATTCTGGACACACACCACCCTCTGCATGATAAAGCTACCCATCAGGTCCCTTTTAAATCTTTCTTCTCTCATCTTAAACCTATGAGCTTGTAAATGTGTTCGCACCATTGGCCACTATAACCAATGTGTGCAAATTCAAAGGGAATTGAACAAGTTACATTCAGAGGCCAATCGAATTCATCACCGATAACCGAGAACTCCTTCTGGACCACTACTGACCTGTGTTGCCACCTTCAGGGTACAATGGACCTGAACACCCAGATCTCTCTGTACATCAATTTTCCCCAGGGCTTTTCCATTTACTGTATAGTTCGCCCTTGAATTGGATCTTCCAAAATGTATCACCTCACATTTGCCCGGATTGAACTCCATCTGCCATTTCTCTGCCCAACTCTCCAATCTATCTATCTTCTGCTGCATTCTCTGACAATCCCCTTCACTATCTGCTACTCCACCAATCTTAGTGTTATCTGCAAACTTGCTAATCAGACCACCCATACCTTTCCTTCAGATTATTTATGTATATCAGAAACAACAATGGTCCCAACACGGATCCCTGTGGAACACCATTTTGAGAAACTCCCTTCCACTGCTACTTGCTGTCTCTTGCTGCCCTGCCAGTTCTTTATCTATCTAGGTCGTACACCTTGGACCCCATGTGACTTTACTGCATTTTGGAAAAACAAACCAGAGCAGGACTTACACACTTAATGGCAAGGTCCTGGGGAGTGTTGCTGAACAAGGAGACTTTGGAGTGCAGGTTCATAGTTCCTTGAAAGTAGAGTCGCAGGTAGATAGGCTGGTGAAGGAGGTGTTTGGTATGCTTTCCTTTATTGGTCAGAGCATTGAGTAGAGGAGTTGGGAAGTTGGCGGCTGTACAGGACGTTGGTTAGGACACTTTTGGAATATTGCGTGCACTTCTGGTCTCCTTCCTATCTGAAAGATGTTGTGAAACTTGAAAGGATTCATAAAAGATTTACAAGGATGTTGCCATGGTTGGAGGATTTGAGCTACAGGGAGAGGCAGAATAGGCTGGGGCTGTTTTCCCTGGAGCATCGGAGGCTGAGGGGTGACCTTATAGAGGTTTATAAAATCATGAGGGGCATGGATAGGGTAAATAGACAAAGTCTTTTCCCTGTGGTGGGGGAGTCCAGAACTAGAGGGCATAGGTTTAGGATGAGAGGAGAAAGATATTTTCACGCAGAGGGTGGTGTGTGTATGGAATGAGCTGCCAGAGGAAGTAGTGGAGACTAGTACAATTGCAACATTTAAAAGATATCTGGATGGGTATATGAGTAGGAAGGGTTTAGAGGGATATGGGCTAAGTGCTGGCAAATGGGACTAGATTAAATAAGGATAACTGGTCGGCATGGACGAGTTGGACCGAAGGGTCTGTTTCCGTGCTGTACATCTCTATAACTCTATAACTCCTGAGTTTTGTTAGAACTGAAACTGTGAATTACACTTTATTCCATAATTTCCAGGTGAGAGCCAGCACCATGAGAAATAAAGTTTTGGTCAGAAGAGCAAATAAACGTGATGGGATAATGTTTATAAGCCGATGTGGCAATAATGAAATTCTATTTATCTTAGTGGGACTACATCTAGACGACTGGTTATGATCGCTATTTTACTCGGAGGGCATAGTATTATTGGAGGGAATCCAGAGTACAAGATAGACAGACAGACTGACTTACAGACATTCCAGGAATTCCAATGACCGGTTATAATCATTTGAGATTTAAAATCACGCGAAGGGCACACTCTGCTTGTCATGTGTGAACAGGACAATGACTTCAGGCCAAAGGTTGCTGTCTAAGATGCACAGCTCCATCATTATCTTCCTAAAAGTGACATTCTGCTGTCAACCTCAGCACTAAAAAAAAAAGTGCACTGAAAGATGTGGTCACACCAAGTTGCTGTATTTGTGTGATCAGTATGAACTAAACTCACCACAGAGATTTATATTGACATTGATTTATATTTAAGTAACATTTGACCAGTTTAATAACTGTTAATTACTTTCAAACAGCCTCTCTGGAACTGAAAGTTAACTGTTACAAGTCTCCTTCAGGCTTAAGTTAGTGATGGAGGCTTTAAAATGTATATTATTGATATTTATTATACTAACTTTTCCTATGTAGCTATCTTATTCAAGTCTCTGTATTTTACATTTTTTACCTGATCTGACATTGAATTCATCTGCTTTAATTTAGATTTGCTTTGCAGTCCTCCATCATTCTGCTCATTTAGGAAGATGCATAGGTTGATTGCCCTGTTCACTCAGATCATAGATGCCCCATTTTCTTCACTGCCACATTATTTGCTGCATTTTTAGCAGCTCACCACACAAAGGATTTGCATGCCTGAATCCACAAGGGCAAGTCTAGCTAATGGCAGGCACACGGTGATGTCCTGCTCAGTAAATAAAGGTCCATCAGGCCAAGTAGAAATTTACCCAAGAGAATGCTTCATTATTGCTGAACTGAATGTTCCAATCATGCCAGTTTCTAACAAGCTCATTTGCAGTTCGGAAGCATGTCATCAATCTGATTGTTCCATAACAGGGCTTTGGGCCAACTCCAGTCAAATCAGACTGAATGGAGGCAGAAGAGGGATTTGATGGACTTCTTTTTATACACTTATGAATTGTTTTTTGGGAACAATGTGACTATTTCCACAGTAACCACTCTTCAGTCCTTTAGGGTGATATATATATGTGTGTGTGTGTATATTTAGTGAATATATATATTCCATGGCAACAACATCATAGAATAATGTACCAGTCATCCCTTGAAACTAATTCCCATAATAAAGATTATTAGTAAAATTACATTATGAAGTAGTTTGGGTCCCCTTTCTTCATCAGTTTCCATCATGACTCTGTTCCAGGATCATGTATAGAATAAACCAGGAGAGTTACTTCTTATTTTCTTCATAAATATGACACGTTTAATAGGGATATATAAAGGCAAAACAATGACATGCTTTGGAGAGAGAGAGAGAATAGAATTAAATGGGTCATTCGCCGGTTAGCAGCCTGTGACTGATGAGATACACCAAAGATCAGCTGTTCACAGTCTGGATCAGTCATTTGGATGTGAGGACCAAAGGGCTGTTGTGGGCACAGTGGTAATGTCCTTACCCCTGAGCCAGGAGACTTGGGTTCAAGTCCCACCTGCTCCAGAGGTGTGTGATAACATCTCTGAACAGATTGATGAGGAAAATAGGTGGACAAAAAAAAAAGGTGAGCTCTTGTGGCACGGTGGTAATGTCCCTCCCCCGGATTCAGGAGATCTGTGTTCAAATCCTACCTACTCCAGAGGTGTGTAATAACTTCTCTGAACAGTTTAATTGGGAAAAGTATAGAATTGGGGATCATATGTAATACTTCTAATTTCATCAGTGACACAGTTTGTTCAGAATATGTGGCACTCAAGGGGGCATTGGATGATTATTGGGAAAGAAAAGGTGTGCGGGATATGGAGATAAGGCTGAAGGTCAGCACTTGATAATAGAATCAGTGCAGGCATGATGGGCCAAATAGCCTCCTCCTTTTTAACAGTTATGTGATGTCTTCTGAGGGTCAGCTTGGATGGGTTTTCTGGGGGTGGAAGAAGTGGCTTTGGGGGTTTTGCAAAAGGTGGTTAAGACCAAGCTGCTGGAATTAGTGGACAATCTGGAGTTGGAGCTGCCTCCTTCGGTGAAAAGAAAGGAGAGATAATTACAGCAATAGCTCAGCGTTTAAATTTGCTGGGAACGCCATCAGAATTTTTGGAGATGGCTAAAATTCAATTGAAAATGAAGCAGCTTGAGTTAGAGGCAGAAGACCAGGAAAGGACAACAGAAATGAAACAGTTTGAATTACGATTAAAAACAGAGGAAAGTGAGACAGAAAAGGAGAGGAAGGAAAGGAAGAAAGAGAGGAATTTTGAACTTCAGAAATTGGCACTTTGACAGGAAAGAAAGTGGGGGCTGCAGATGCTGGAGATCAGAGCTGAAAATGTGTTGCTGGAAAAGCGCTGCAGGTCAGGCAGCATCCAAGGAACAGGAGAATCGATGTTTCGCGCAAAAGCCCTTCTTCAGCCCTTCCTGAAGAAGGGCTTATGCCCGAAACGTCGATTCTCCTGTTCCTTGGATGCTGCCTGACCTGCTGCACTTTTCCAGCAACACATTTTCAGCCGCGACTTAGACAGGAAAGTCAGCTTAAAGCGATGGAGATGAAGGCGGAACGTAAGCTTAGTGAGAAAAAAGCTTAGTGAAGAGAGTAAGGATGAGCAAACTCATGCTAGCCAAAAGCCTATTGAGGATCTGTTTAAATATATTCACGCATTGTCAAGACTTGACTGAGAAACGGAGGCGTTTGGTGGCAGGAGTAAAACAGACCGAAACAGAATGTAGTAGATCATGTTTGCATGATCAAGAGTATGGCACTAGAAAGTCAAAGAGTGTGACGCTGGAAAAGCACAGCCAGTCAGGCAACATCCGAAGAGCAGGAGAACCGATGGTTCGAGCATAAGCTTTTCATCAGGAATGAGGCTTAATTGAAACGTTGGATCTGGGATGAGGTGAGGGGAGAGGAATTGAGGAAACTGGTGAAATCTACATTGATCCTGTGTGGTTGGAGGGTCCCAAGGCAGAAGATGAGGCGTTCTTCCTCCAGGAGTCAGGTGGCAATGGTTTGGCAGTGGAGGAGGCCCAGGAACTGCATGTTCTTGGTGGAGTGGGGGTGGGGGAGGTAAAGTGTTCGGCCACACGGTGCATGTGTCCCAGAGATGTTCTCTGAAACATTCTGCAAATTGGCATCCTGTCTCTTCAATGTAGAGGAGACCGCATCAGGAGCAACGGACACAGTGTGTGGGAGTACAAGTAAATCATTGTCAGATATGAAAGGATCCTAAGGGGGAGGTATGGGGACAGGTTTTGCACTTCTTCCAGTGGCAGGGGAAGGTATCAGGAGTGATGGGTTGGTTGGTGGTGAGCGTGGATCTAACAAAAGGAGTCTCAGAAGAAATGGTTTCTCTGGAATGCAGATACTCCAGAATACCAAACACTTTAACTCCCCTTCCCACTCCACCAAGAACATGCAAGTCATGGGCCTCCTCCACTGCCAAGCCCTTGCCACCCAACACCTGGAGGAAGAACGCCCCATCTTCCGCCTTGGGACCCTCCAACCACACAGGATCAATGTGGACTTCACCAGTTTCCTCAGTTCCCCTCCCTCCACCTTATCCCAGATTCAACCTTCCAACTCGTCACCGCCCTCTTGAACAGTCCTACCTGTACATCTTCCTTCCCATCTATCTTCTCCAACCCATCACATTCACCCCCACCTATTGCATTCCCAGTTACCTTCCCCAGCCCCACCCCTCTCCCATTTATCTCTCAGCCCCTTGGGCCACAAGTCTTATTCCTGATGAAGAGTTCATGCTCGAAACATGGATTTTCCTGCTTCTCGGATGCTGCCTGACCTGCTGTGCTTTTCCAGCACCACACTCTTCGACTCTGATCTCCAGCATCTGCAGTCCTCACTTTTTCCATATGGGTGTTGTCGTGTACTAGCAATTTAAGATTAAATGGCTTTAAAATGAAGCCATCTTTGGATATTGATGGCTCATTTCTTTATTTGGGGGAAGAGTGACAATGATGCTCCTTTAACAATGTTCTGTTGTCCATGGTTTGTTTTCAGAGGGGTCTTAAATGCAGAGATTCCGAAAGGTCTGGATTTTAGGACCATTTTGATTATGGCTAACAGATACTGTCTCAGGCAAAAGACTTTCAGGTTTTAAAACAACACTTGTGCAGTGAAAGGGGAGTGCTCAGTCCTCCCAGCTCAGCTTTGTTTTGGTTTGGTTTGGGCTCAGAGCTGCTCGTCAGTTTTTTGAGGCCTGTTGGTATATGGAAGAAGGTATTGCACGCTGAATCTCTCTGCCATCTCTCTCTTGCTCTCCTGTAAGAACCTGGGTTTGATTTTTCCTTTTTTTTGCCAAGTGCTGTTTATGGGGTTTGTTGCAAGTATTTGAAATAGCATCATTATGGTGGGATAATCTGTTGGGTTTTCAGATAGGTTAAGTTATTCTAAATTCTGTTTTTTGTTTGTGTTTCTTTTGGTAATCTTACAAATAAATTCTGTTTTGCTTAAAACTAAGTGTTTGGGGCAGCAGCATCCCTCCTGCAATATCCACTGTACACCTGCTCAAAACAACTGGTAAAGTTAGAATCTGGGCTACTTTCTTGAAATATTTTGAGTGGGGTCAGTCCTAGTCCATAACACTGATCATCAAAGAACTAACAGATTTGTGAGGCATCATCTTCCACGCACAAAACCACGCTGACTACTTTTCGTCAGATCCTCTCTTTCCAAATGCATGTATATCTTATCTCAGAATCTTCTCAAGTAACTTACCTACCACAGATGTTAGGCTTACTGGTCTATAGTTCCCTGGTTTTTCTTTGCAGCCCTTCTTGAATAAGGGTGCAACATTTACCGCCCTCCAGTCTTCTAGGACCTCACCAGTGACTAAAAATGTTGCAAAAATATCAGCCAGGGCCCCCGCAATTTCTTCTCGAGCCTCTTAGACCATAAGACATAGGAGTGGAAGTAAGGCTATTCGGCCCTTCGAGTCCACTCCACCATTCAATCATCGCTGATCGGCATTACAATGCCACTTACTCGCACTCTCCCTGTATCCCTTAATTCCTTGCGAGATTAAGAATTTATCTCTGCCTTGAAAACATTTAACGCCCCTGCCACCACTGCGCTCTTGCAGGGTTCTTGGATATATCTGATCAGGACCAGGAGATTTATCCACCCTCATACATTCTAATACATCCAGCACCACCTCTACTATGATATGGATTGACCCCAAGATATGACCACTAACCTCCCCAAGTTCCCAAGTCTTTACGTCTTTCTCCACAATGAACACAGAGGAGAAATATTCATTGAGGGCCTCCCCATCTCCTGCGGTTCTACACATGTGTGTTCATTTTGGTCCATGACAGATCCTATTCTCTTTCTAGTTACCCATAACATCAAGGGGTGTGGGAATAGCTAAGGAAAGTGGCATTAAGGCAGACTTGGGGGACTGGGGAGCCCCCACCTATGTTTCTAATGGAATAGTAGGAGAAATCGTAAGTAATAGAGTACAATGGATATAACACAGTTGTTTTCTGTTGCCCTCTCAAGACCAGCACCAGTAAACACAATGATGATGGCCTGTACTATGACTGTAATCTATTTCTTTATTTATCACTTAGTCAATTTAACACGACAGCAATAAAATTGTGTCAGATTACAACGCAAAGCTGCTTCAGGTTCACTACTGATACCTAGATAAGACCTGCTGACCCGGCTTCAGACCCTCAGCTGGGACTGTCCTCTTTCTCTGAACTCCGACTCCTGCGATGCTTGCACTGACGATGCCTTCAAAACACTTCTCTTTATGTTTTCTCCAGTAAGTTCAATTTCTGCCCAGGACTGAAAGGTTTAAAAGGGGACCTGAGGGGCAACTTTTTCACGCAGATGGTGGTGCATGTATGGAATGAGCTGCCAGAGGAAGTGGTGGAGGCAACATTTAAAAGGCATCTTGATGGGTTTATGAATAGGAAGGGTTTAAGAGGGATATGAGCCAAATGCTGGCAAATGGGCCTCGATTATCTTAGGATATCTGGTCAGCATGGACAAGTTAGACCAAAGGGTCTGTTTCCGTTGTGTGACTCTTAGGATCATGCATCCAAAGATCATATGGACAAGATACATGTGTTGCCTTTTCCTTGGTCTATCTTTAACCAGTTTCTGGTTCTGCCTTGCACAGGAGGCTATTTTTCCGGTGATGTTAGCCACTTTTTCCAATCATCCTTGTACAGACCAAACACTTAACCATTCGGGTACAGTGCAGGATTAAGATGCAGTGAAGAAACGTTTTTAAATAAGGTTATTCTGGAATAGCATCATTGAGGATCTACTAGCAGCAGATTGAGCAGAATTTAATGCCTCCCTCCATCTCAGCAATGGCAATTTTGGGAGAATTTAATCAAGCAGGCGGGGCGAGCAAGAGGCCTTGCTTCCTGAATGCTAATTGAGGTGCTGATGTGATAGTTAATGCCCATTTACGGGCCTCGTCTCACTGTCACTGGTCATCGACTGTAGGAGTGAATCCTGTCTTGATTTGCCCATTTCCGGAGAGGGCGCTCCCTTGTTCAAAGGCTCTGCCTTCCTTAATGAGGGACCTGGCATCGGGAAGTGGTGACCTGTTGAGCGTCACTCCCAGCCAGCAACCTACCCGTCCCAGTGACATCCATCCTGTGGTCTGAAACCCTTAGTAATTCCAGGCCTGCACTGGCAACACCCTTCAGTTTTCGTAGCACTGACTGACATTGGCAGTCAGGAACCTAAGTCCTGAGGAAGACCCATTACAGGCCAGTTAAAATGCCCAATGCGCACTTAATTCCCTCAGTGGAGGCAACTGACTAATTACCTTATGACAAAATATATCCCAGATCCAGCTCCATCTCTGGGTTAACTGCTTTGAACTGTGGGAACACATTCTCAAACATTAAGTCAGCAATGTCCCAGCTAGCAGCTTTATCTACTGCACAAAATCTCCCGTTTGTTCAATTTGTTGTGCCACATGGTTCAATTAGTATAAAAACTCTGCAAGGAAAATCTGGTTCACATTTGAACAGGAAACCAGCATTTGATCAGCAGGAGTTCACTGTTCTTCTAACAATGTGTGGATTGTCTCAATGATAATGGTTCTGCGTATATGAATCAAATAGATCACAACAGTGCACCAGAAAACAATGCAAAGCTTTCTGTGGTAATAATGTATAATAGTTAGGGTTGAAGTTAGGGAAAGTAAACGCTTTTGAAATTAGGCCTACTTTTATTGGAGAAAACAGGGTAAAAGACTACATGGTCGATTCACATTCTCACCATGATGTGGAAAGAAAACAGATACTTTGCAAAAAGCCAAAAGGAACAATTAAACCATGAGCTCAAATTAGAAGAGGAAATATCTCATGAGTGGTGAGGAGAAGATGTAATGAAATGTGCTCATCAAATGTTGCAAGACACTCAGACAAAGTAAATGACAATCTTTCATCAACCATGTGGTTAGCTCAGTGATTAGCACTGCTGCCTCGCAATGCCAGGGCCCCGGGTTTGTTTCCACCCTCAGGAGACTGTGTGGAGTTTGCACATTCTCCCCGTGTCTGCGAAGGTGTCCTCCGGGTGCTCTGGTTTCCTCCCACAGTCCAAAGATATGCAGATTAGGTGGATTGACCATGCTAAAATTGTTCATCGTGTCCAGGAGTGCGTAGGTTAGATGAATTAGCCATGGGAAATGCAAGATTACAGGAGAGGATAAGGTTGTGATTCTGTTTGGAGAGTTTAGGCCGAATGGCCTGTTTCCACACTGTAGGGATTCTATGATAAAGTTGAGGTAATGTAAAACCAAGCTCAAACCTGTGCTCACTGATTGACATTGGCGTCTTGTTAAATCCTCATACTCATTTCTAAATTATCTTATGGACTTGCTTCTCCTTATCTTTGTAACCTGCTGCAGCCCTACCATCCTCCTGGATAACAGTACTCATTGAATTTTGACTTCTCAAGCATCTTTTGTGTCCTTCCTGGACACTAATCCAAATTTGAAACAGAGTTAAAAATGCTCATTTCATATGTGAAGCAACCAAATGTGGATCCATTTCAACACTGGAATCTTAGTTATGACAATGCATTGCACGCACTGATAACTCCTAGAAGATGGGAAAGGGCTGATCAGAGAACCCTTGTGTCCTGCATCTCATAATTTCCAATAGGCAAATGCAGAGCAGTAACATCACAAGTGAATAACTCTGTCTCTCTGGGTTAGAAGGAACAATCAGTAATTGATGTAATATGGACAAGGTCACAGAGAATACACCAAACGGTGAGTTAATGTCACTTGTACAAGGATTGCTGTCTTTTGGCAGTACCCTTTTGAAAGAGTCAGAGGAGATGGTTGTGAAAAGGTGATCACTGTTGAAAATATTGCCTTTTATTCCCCACCCAAACTCTTCTTGCCTGGCTGCGTGGGTTCAGTTAATGACTATGCCTTCAGTTTGCTGGTTCGCAAGTTTTGGAATTCCCTCTCTACAGCTTTATCTCACTCTCCTCCTTAAGACACCAAATAAAACCCACCCGTTTGATCTTTTGATTTTTTTGTTTTAGTTTGTGAAGCACCAGGGGACATTTTATTAGATTATAGACACAATATAAAGACCTTGGATTGCAGGTTCATAGCTCCTTGAAAGTGGAGTCGCAGGTAGATAGGATAGTGAAGAAGGCGTTTGGTATGCTGTCCTTTATTGGTCAAAGTATTGAGTACAGGATTTGGGAGGTCATGTTGTGGCTGTACAGGATATTGGTTAGGCCACTGTTGGAATATTGCGTGCAATTCTGGTCTCCTTCCTATCGGAAAGATGTTGTGAAACTTGAAAGGGTT
>NC_057726.1:66232750-66258888 GCF_004010195.1 Chiloscyllium plagiosum | reverse complement strand
GGGCCGGGTGCTGGCAGGTGGGACTAGATTGGGTTGGGATATCTGGTCGGCATGGACGAGTTGGACCGAAGGGTCTGTTTCCATGCTGTACATCTCTATGACTCTATGACTGTAAATACAGATTGCTGTTGTGAGTGCATTTGTTTGTGTTTTATCCTGGATGGCAGGTTTCCATATGTCCTGTAGGTGGGGTGATCTGTCTAACCTGTTGTATTCTGTTGTGGTCATTATATGATAATCCAAAAGCATTTGGACAGGCTAGATCAATAAGCAAAGAGATGGCAGATGCAATTCCATGTGGATACGTGAAAAGTCACGCGATTCGATAGGAGAAGCAAGAATGTAGAGTCCTCATAAAATGGTAGTGTGCTTGAGGTAACAAAGCAGAAACGCAGTCTTGAATTTTGGTGATTGGTTTGGCAAAACTGATGATGACAAATGTTCAAGAAACCAAGAAAAATGTGAGGTTGTGTGGCTTTGGATGTGACTGATAACTCAAGGAATTGATGCTGAGGATGTATCTGACCTTGGTAAGGCAATGTCTGGAGTATAATTTATTACAGGAAAGATGCAGATTGATGAGGGGAGCCCAAAGATAGTGAGAAGAGTGATAAACCTAAATATTTAATTTGATTTTGATTTATTTATTGTCACATGCACCTAAGTACAGTGAAAAGATTTGTTTACAAATAGTATAGGAGGTCATAGCAAGTAAGGACATGCAGATCAAAGGGTGAGAAAAAAAAACCTGGGCAGAAGCATACAGGTTAGGTCGCACAGGGCAAGATCAACATTAGCAAGATCAGCATTATTTGAAGTTAGAGAGTCCATTCATCAGTCTAATAACCACCGGGAAAAAGCTGTTCCTGAACCTGCTGGTGAATGTGATTAAGCTTCTGTATATTCTGTCTGATGGAAAAGCTGAGTTATGAGGAAGGATTGTTGACACAAGGTGTGATCCTTTGCAGAGGAAGGAAAGAGATTAACAAAAAACCTGCAGATGCTAGATTCCAAGGTAGACAAGCAGGAGGCTGGAAGAACACAGCAAGGACTGAAGAAGAGTTATACCCGAAACGTTGACTTCTCCATCTCCTGATGCTGCCTGGTTTACTGTGTTCTTCCAGCCTCCTGCTTGTCTACTGAGGAAGGGAAATAGGGCAGACTCAATTGAAGTTTTAACATTTGTCATAGAATCCCTACAGTGTGGAAGCAAGCCATTCGGCCCATCAAGTCCACGCCGACCTTCTGAAGAGCATCCCACCCCCACCCCATAACCTGCAATCCCATTGTTAATGCACCTAGCTGCATATCCCTGGACACTATGGGCAATTTAGCAGAGCAGTTCCACCTAACCTGCACATCTTTGGATTGTGGAAAAAAACTGGAGCACCCAGAGGAAACCTGCGCAGACTCAGGGAGAACGTGTAAACTACACACAGACTATCAACCAAGGGTGGAATAAAATCAGGTCCCTGGGGCTAACCACTAAGCTACCATACTGCAGAGGGTTAGTTAGCTCAGTTGGCCGGATAGCTAGTTTGCATGGTGGAGAGAGTTTGAATCCAGCAAAGTTTCTTCAACTGTTGACCCACAAAATTTAAGAGGTAGTCAACAGAAAAACAATTTGAAGACTAATGCTACTGTATTAGTAAGAGGATTATAGAAATGTGCGCACATTGCCAATGTACAGTTTAAAATGGACTGGGTGAATTGTTATTGGTAAAAGGATTTGGGGTTTTAAGTTAGTAAATTTGCAGATGACACAAAGTTTGGAGGTGTCGTCGAGATATCGAGGACTATTGCAGGCTGCAGCGCGATATAGACAGGATGCAGAGCTGGAGGAGAAAGTGAGGACTGCAGATGCTGGAGATCAGAGCTGAAAATGTGTTGCTGGAAAAGCACAGTAGGTCAGGCAGCATCCAAGGAACAGGAGAATCGACGTTTCGGGCATGAGCCCTTCGTCAGGAATCCTTCCTGAAGAAGGGCTCATGCCCGAAACGTCGATTCTCCTGTTCCTTGGATGCTGCCTGACTCGCTGTGCTTTTCCAGGATGCAGAGCTGGGCTGAGAAATGGCAGATGGAGTTCAACCTGGATAAATGTGAAGTGATGCATTTTGGAAGGTCGAACTCGAATGCTGAATATAGGATTAAAGACAGGATTCTTGATAGTGTGGAGGAACAGATGGATCTGGGTGTTCAAGTACATAGATCCCTCAAAATTGCCATCCAAGTGGATAGGGTTGTGAAGAAAGCATATGGTGTTCTGGCTTTCATTAACAGGGGGATCGAGTTTAAGAGCCGCGAGGTTTTGCTGCTCTTAAACTCGATCCCTGGTGAGACCACACTTGGAATATTGTGTCCAGTTCTGATCGCCCTACTATAGGAAAGATACAGAGGCTTTGGAGAGGGTGCAAAGAAGGTTTACCAGGATGCTGCCTGGACTGGAGGGCTTGTCTTACAAAGAGAGGTTAACTAAGCTCGGACTTTTCTCTCTGGAGAGAACGAGGAAGAGAGGTGACCTGATCAAGGTATACAAGGTAATGAGAGGAATAGATAGAGTCAATAGCCAGAGACTTTTCCCCAGGGCAGGATTGACTGGTATGAGGGGTCATAGTTTTAAGATATTAGGGGAAAGGTATAAAGGAGACGTCAGAGGTAGGTTCTTTACGCAGAGAGTTATGAATGCATGGAATGCGTTGTAAGCAGTGTCAGTAGAGATATTTAAGCAACTGCTGGACAGGCACATGGAGAGCAGTGAGGTGAGCGGTGTGTAGATAAGTTATTATTTTTTACAATAGGATTAAACCTTGGCACAACATCGTGGGCCAAAGGGCCTGTTCTGTGCTGTACTTTTCTATGTTCTATCATTCTAAGCAAACTATTGGGTATTTTGGAAAGGGAATTGGGTTGACTAATGTTCTTCTCCAAAAACATAACTAATGTCTGTAGTAACTTTGTTGCATAAAGGTTATGATAGTGATGAGTGTGTTTTGATGAAAATGGATTGAAAGTCTATGGCACATTATGGAGTGTGTAACGTTTGACCTCCATCTCAGCCAGTGGAGTTAGCAAGCAGCCTTGAGTCCATTCCCTCCTGAACGCCAGTACAACAAGAACCACTTCTACAGTTTCCCCAGTGTCCATGTATAACTCAGGAGCAAACTCAGGTGAGGGACGACTAGTGTTCTTGCTGAAAATTTAAAGGCATTGCTAGAAGTAATTACAACACTTTGTTTCTCTCTAAACAGAGTATCAGAATAAATGCATCTTTTAAATGGAGATTAACTTGGGTGTTTCTTCATGAAATACTGTGTCTTAAGTAGAGAAGTAAAAAGCTCTATCAAAGTATGAATTGATTTGAGAAGAATTTGGAAGCTAATATGTTTAGGCCAGGGTGACGAACTGTCCTGGAGTTTCTAGATTATCCCAGAATTTGGCTCACGTCCTGTGACCTAGAAACAGGATTCCCAGGCTGCCATTTGTTCTGGATTTCTCAGGCAGAAAATGAGGAAGCTGCAGGAGGGGGGAACCCGGGGAGGGAAGAGGGATGCCCCAAGGGGAGAGGATGGAGGCAGTGAGGGTTGCTATGGATGGGGGAGGTGGTGCCTTTGGTGTTGGGAGGATACAACTCCTTCGGTCTTCACTGTATCCTGCAGTGACACTGGCTGTATAGAACAGGAACCTGCTGTCCTCTCTCAGGGTGGCCCAATTCATGTTTCCAATGCTGCCTGTCCTATCAGCCAGTCCTGCCTGCTGATGCCGATAGTGTAGTCTGACACTGGAACCCCCCCCAAACACACACCCCCGCTGCCGAAGCCTGGAGCTGCTCAAGACCATCTTGCAAAGCTAGTCTCCCCTTCTGAAATGCTGCAACCACATTTCATAGCATCTCTGGGACTAGGTGGAAAGCATGGAGGACAGGTGCTAAGGGAATTCAGAAAGGCGATTTATTCAATTGTGTATGGCATAATTTAATTTATCATTTTTGTTTGCAGTGTTGATGTTGTGGTTGTAGCTTTTATTCTAGCATTGTGGCCAAGAAGGCAATATATTGTTCAGTAAGAGAGCTGAGAACTACATAACTGTTGGTGAATAGGGCACTGAGATTGGCTTGACTTATATCTCAAAGTCATAGACATGTACAGCACGGAAACAGACCCTTTGGTCCAACTAAACCATGCTGACCAGTTATCCTAAACAAATCTAGTTCCACTTGCCAGCATTTGGCCCATATCCCTCGAAATCCTTCCTATTCATGTATCATCTGGATGCTTTTTAAATGTTGTACACCAAGGGTAGGAATGCTACCTACATTGATATCTTCTTTCCTATTCCTCTTCCTCCTGTACTTTCTCCTCTCCTCATCTGCTTGCCATAGAACCTTTGGCAAAGGTTATCCCCATCCCCCAATAAGGTTAAACAGACAACCATGAGTTCTGAAGGCAACTGAGCTGAGTACCATAGAATCCCTCCATGGGGTTGTGCCTGTCCGCACCCCCCAGTCAGGTATCAGGTCATCAATAAAAAAAACCCTGCCATTCCTTTCTGTAATGGAGTAAAGACAGCTGGCACACCAGCCATCACAGAGTGAAGGCATCATAACTGTGGCTACAGTACCAGGCAGTGGGTCTTGTGTGGGGTCACCCATCATGTTGACAGTGGAATTCCTCCCCGTTCCTGTCTGTGGCACAGCTGATAGATATGATGTGCATGCAGTAAGTGGCATCCAGCACCATTTGAAAACCTGCAATTGGAACATTTCCTAATGCCTGCTCTGCCAACTTGTTTCTGGAAAGAGAGACAAAAATGTATTTTCTCTCTTAAAAGAAAGACTCAGTAACTTCTCATAGTCCCCTAAAGCCAAAGGGCATTTGATCATCTGTGGTAGGAAATTATTGGAGAAGGTTCTTCAGGATAGGATTTACTCACATTTGGATAAGAATGGATTTACTAGGGATAGAGGGTAGGAGGAGATGTCGAGGGAGTGGAAGGAGGAGATGGCGTTTGGCTTCAGTGGTGTAGAGGTTGGTGCACCAAACTACCAGTGCGCCCATTTTGTCGGCTGGTTTAATGGTGAGGTTGGGTTTATTAGGGATAGTCAGCATGGCTTTGTGCAGAGGAGATTTTGTCTCACAAATTTGATGGAGTTTTTTGAAGAAGTGATGACAATTGATGAGGGTAGGACTGTGGATGTAGTCTATATGGACTTTGTTAAAGCATTTGGTAGGATCTCAGATAGTGGGTCCAAATGGAAGTCATATGGGATCTACAGTGAAATAGTAAGTTTGGATAAAAAATTGTTTTGGTCATAGAAAGTAATTGTGGAGGGTTTTTTTTCTGACTGGAGGTCAATAAGGATCAGTGCTGGGATCACTGTTATTTATAATGTATATTAATAATTTAGTGGCCTGGTTGGTACACTTGCAGACAATACAAAATTTGGTGGAGTTATGGAGAGTGAGGAAGTTTGTCAAAGGATACATCAGGATATAGATCAGCTGGAAAATTGGCAGAGAACTGGCACATGGAGTTTAATCTGGACAAGTGTGAGGTAATGCATTTTGGGAAGTTAAATGCAAGAGGAAAGTATACTATGAATGGCAGAACCCTTAGGAGCCTTAATATACGGAGGGCTGAAAATGTGTTGCTGGAAAAGCACAGCAGGTCAGGCAGCATCCAGGGAACAGGAGAATCGACGTTTCGGGCATAAGCCTTCTTCAGGAATGAGGAAAGTGTGTCCAGTAGGCTAAAATAAAAGGTAGGGAGGAGGGACTTGGGGGAGGGGCGTCGGAAATGCGATAGGTGGAAAGAGGTCTGGAGGAGTCCAAAGACCTGCATATTCTTGGTGGAGTGGGAGGGGGAGTTGAAGTGTTGAGCCATGGGGTGGTTGGGTTGGTTGGTCCGGGTGTCCCAGAGGTGTTCTCTGAAACGCTCCGCAAGTAGGCGGCCTGTCTCCCCAATATAGAGGAGGCCACATCGGGTTTCTCTGAAACGCTCCGCAGGTAGGCGGCCTGTCTCCCCAATATAGAGGAGGCCACATCGGGTTTTCTCTGAAACGCTCCGCAAGTAGGCGGCCTGCTGATTTCCAGCATCTGCAGACCTCACTTTCTCCTTAATATACGGAGGGATCTTGGTATGCAAGTCCATAGCTCCCTGAAAGTGGCAAGTAGTTAAGGTGGTAAAGAAGGCATTTGCCATGTTTGCCTTCATCGGTCAGGGCATTGAGTTGAAAAGTTGGCAACTCAGGTTGCAGCGTAAAGAACTTTAGTATGGCCACATTTGGAGTACCCTGTCCAGTTCTGCTGTTTCAGTGGTCGAGGTAATGACTGACATATCTGCAACATGTTGGATGAAAAGCCTCCTATCTATTGACTGTTCATTTACAATCCACCTTTTAGCTGTGCAGATGACTGCGTACAAATTTCTGAGCATGCAGGAGCACTGTGCTATTTAGCTAAACAATACTGACAGCAAGTATGCAAATCAGTCATGACAGATGTGTCCAAATCAGATGTGATGACCAGTCCAATTTTTCTGCAAAATATCTGAAAAATCAATAGAAGAAACTTCAGCTTTATTCAAGGACAACTATAAGCATGGAGATAAATTCCTGGAGAAGCAATAAATGGTGCAAGGTGCAGACACTGCTGGGATGTGTAGATGGTGGCAGCTTTCCTGTATCTCACCCTGTCCCAATTCATAATATGGGAACATTGACAGCTAAGGGGAAGTTTTAACCTAATCCATTGAGCAGGAACTGATTGGGTTTGGCTGGACACCTATTTTAACTCCCAACCAGTTTTACACTCCATTGGGAAACACTGCTCTGATGTGTATGCAGCAGCACAAAAGCTGCAAGTTTGAGTATTCGCTCCTTATTCCCTCAGAGGACGTTGGCTGGTCCTTGTTTAATATATCCCACAGCAACTTGGCAGAGATCAGTAACATAGGGAATGGGACATTATGAGTGTAAATCCTCCATCCCATTGTGTCAGAAGTTATTGGTCAGTCAGACATGTTATCAAACAGAAAAAATACATATCATCTTAGCCATGATGTTAGCATGCATTTAACATGCTTCTCCTTACTTAGAACAACTTCCAATCACACAGTGCCTGACAAAGGTTTGAGTGCTTGGATGTTTTGAGATACAGTAACTGGAAGCTCAATTATGAGGAAGGAGATTGAAACAGAAAATGGGAATGTACTCTGAAAACTAAGGGATTCAGAACAAGGTTGACATGAAAACAGGCCAAGATCACCAAATACCTACACATAGATTCTCAGCAAAACCACCACATGGGAACGCCATACTTGGCCTTGTCCACACTAACCCATCTGTCACAGATGCAGCTATCCATCACACTACTGGTGGAATGACTACTGGAATGGATGGCATGACGACTCAGTGGTTAGCACTGTTGCCTCACAGCGCAAGGGACCCAGGTTCAATTCTAGCATCAGGTGACTGCGTGGAGTTGCATGTTCTCCCCTTGTCTGCGTTGGTTTCCTCTGGGTGCTCCGGTTTCCTCCCACAGTCCAAAGATGTGCAGCTGAGGTGAATTGGCCATGCTAAATCACCTATATTAGAGTCATAGAGATGTACAGCATGGAAACAGACCCTTCGGTCCAACCCACCCATGCCAACCAGATATCCCAACCCGATTTAGTTCCACCTGCCAGCACCCGGCCCATATCCCTCCAAACATCCAGAGCTGTGCTGGCTAGTTGGGTTAGCCATGGAAAATTATGGGAATTGGGGTGTATACGTGTGCTGGATCTGGGTGGGTTGCTATTTGGAGGCTCGCTGGGCTATATGACCTCTTTCTGCACTGCAGGGATTCTATGTTTGTTTGTGGTGATGAGGCCCTATCTTCAAACTGAGGACATGCCTCCTTGCGTGGAGATAGATTCAGAAGTAGCAACTCACATGAGATGCCATTGCCCATCAGTAGCAAGAGAGTTGATTCGGCTGCAATCTGTAACCTCATTGTGTTGTAATAAGTTTCATGAAAACCCTGATAATAGAACTGAAGCCATGACTTGTCACAGTAGGAAAGAAGACACCAATCAAGCTCACCTAAAATGAGGTAGCAATTTTGTGAGGCTACAGCATAAGGTGACAGGCCTGCTTAATCAGTGGGAGCAGGATGTGATAGACACAGCTAAACAATCAAGGGTTCAGGTCAAATCCTTGAAATCCTGCCACATGCAGTCGTGAATAGTGGTGATAGGACCTGGAGGCTGTCTTTTTAGCTCAATCTAACACCCTACTACTCAGACACCTTATTGTTGCTGTTCTTATGCTGTTAACATGGTCCTTGGCCAATTAGTGTACAAGTGCATGAGCAAGGAGCAGGAATAGGCCATTCAGCCCCTCGAGTCTGTCCCACTATTTGGTAAGAGCATGGCTGATCTGATTGCAACCTCAAACCAAGAATCGATATACCTCGGCCATAAAATTATTCAAATTCTCTGTTTCCACTGTCTCTTTAGGAAGAGAGTTCAAAAGATTCTTGACTTTCTGTGAAAATTCATCTCATCTGTTTTCAAATATTTTTAGATTCTACCATAAAAGGAAACATCCTCTCCACATCCTTATTTCCTCCTCCCAACTTGCTTGCATGATCTTCCTTTCACGAAATCTGCCTAATTTTCTTGAAGCTATTTAAGTACCTGCTATAATTTATTTAATAATACCTTTCGAGCATTTTCCCTGTGACAGATGTTAAGCTAACTGAGCCTCCAGTTTTCTGCTATCCATCTCCCTCCCTTTTTGAATAAAGGCATTACATTTGCTAACTTCCAATCTAACGTGACCATTCCGAATTAAGGGAGTCTTGAAAAATTAAAACCAATGCATCAATATTTCTAACGAGTTACTTCTTCTAAAATCTTAGGATGAAGTCATCAGGGCCTGGACACTTGTCAGCCCACAGCTCCAACATTTTCCTCAGTCCCACCAGCCTGGTGATTGTGATTTTCCTGAGTTCCTCCCTCCCTCCCATCTCCTGATTTTATTGCTGCTTCTGGAATGTTACTTGTATCCTCTGTAGTGAAGTGTGATTTTTTTAAAAATCGCTGTTCAATTCACCTGCCATTTTCATATTTTCCATTATTAATTCTTCAATCTCATTTCTTACAAGACCAGCACTCAGTTTGTTAATTCTTTATGAAATATTTATCAAAATTCATATTATCTTTTCATATATTTTTGACTAGCTATCTCTCATACTCTCATTTTCACCTCCCAATTAATGTTTTTAGCTATTCATCACTTTTTTCTATCTATTCCAGTCAATCTTCTATTCTGTAATTTGTCTTTGCACAATTACAGTATATGCTTTTTCTTTAAGGTTGATTCTATTTTTAAGCTTTCTTATTAATCAGAGAAGGTGAGTCCATCCCTTGGAAATTTTCTTTATAATCCATCTATTGTGAAATATCCCTGTATCTAACTGCATTGTTATAGAGTGATCCTTCAACCTAATTTCCTGATTCATTTAGCCAGCTCTGCTTTTATGCTGTCATAGCCTTATTTAACATTTTAGAAAATATCAGAACCACTCCGCTCTCCCTCAAATTGAATGTAAAATTCAATCATATTATGGTCGTTGCTACCTCGAAGTGCCTTCCCAATGAGACCATTAATTAACCTTATTGCAATGTATCATGATAATTACAATACTCAACTCTTGAAGCAGTAATGCAGCAGAGGATCCACAAAGATCCCATTACTGAATGATAACAGAGCAAAATTGCATTGAATTGAATTAGCTTTGTTGTCACGTGTACTCAGATAAGTCCAGTGAAAAGTTTACAAGTCACCACTTATGGCACCATCTTAGGTACTAGATACAGATTCTTCAGTACAAGTTCTGAACAAAACAAAATTAGAAGATGGAGAAATAAAAAGTTCAGAACAACAATCCTTCCAACCCAGTGCACACTGGCACCTAGCCCCCAGTCTGCGCTTGGCCTTAGCTCCAGGCCGCGTTGGATTCTTGAGGCCGGGAGACCCTTTGCAATCACCTCGAGACTGGGAGTCCACACTGAGGCAGCACGGGCTGAGAGACCACCACATACCACTGAGAGACCATCATACTGGGCTGAGAGACTGTAACATTACCAGCAGGGATGGGAGATCTCCACACCAGGCCAGCAGACTACCACACCAGTCTGAGAGACCGCCACACTGCCAAAAGACCAGCTCACTAGGCTGGGACATCAGGCCGCGAGAGAGCTATGCTTTACCTAGAGGTTGAAAATACAAGTTTGAAAATTTTGCAGCTAATTTCTATGAGGCACAACAAGTGTCGGACCCATCTTGGCCTCCTGCAAAAGTTTCCAGCCTCTTGAGCCAGTTGAATCATTTTGATTTATTCCATTTTATATTGGGGAACAGCTGAAGTACTGGAAACAGGAAAGGCTACAGTCCTTGACAGCATTCCAACAGTAGGTATGAAGACTTGTGCTCCAGAACTCAACGCAACTCTAGCCAAACTGTTCTCATAAAATCAAAGCAAAATGCTGGAGATCTGAAATAGAAATAGATAGGGCTGGAGGAACTCAGCAAGTGTGTGGTGTGGAAACAAACAGAGCTAACCTCTTGAGTCTGATAACTTGGAAGAACTGTCATCAAACTTACAGAATCCCTACAATGGGAGAACAGGCCCTTTGGCGCAACAAGTCCACACCGATCCTCTGAAGAGTAACCCACCCAGACCCATTTCCCTACCCTATCCTATATTTAGCCCTCACTAATGCACCTAATTTACACACCCCTGAACACTATGGGCAATTTAGCATAGCCTATTCACCTAACCTGAGTATCTTTGAATTGTGGGAAGAAACCGGAGCACCTGGAGGAAACCCATGCAGACACAGGGAGAATGTGCAAACTCCACACAGACAGTCGCCCAGAGGCTGGAATCGAACCTGGGTCCCTGGCGCTGTGAGGCAACAGTGCTAACTAATGAGCCATCCTGCTGTCCCAAACTCGAAACATTAATTCTCCTTTTCTCTCCACAGTTGCTGCTGGACCTGTCGAGTTTCTCCAACAATTTCTGTTTTTGTTTTTGTTTCAAATGGTTCCTATGCAGCTGCAGTGGTACAGCTAACCATCCGTGAAAATCATCTATGTATGTCCTCTCAGCAAAACACAGGAGAAATTCAATCCAATGCACAGAGGCAGCAGTGTATCTCGGAGCTGTGCTTCAGTATTTGCCAAGGTTCCTTGAGCTGTGCCATTGAAATGCATAACATCTATCAATCTAGAAAAATGAGGAGAGTAGATGTATGGTGACCCCATCATTCACCGAGTTCCCTTCACAGTCATACACCAGCCACGTTTGGAAATATGCCTTTCCCACTCTGTCACTGGGTCAAATTCCTGGAACTTCCCTTCTAAAAACATCAAGGATGTACCTGCACCACATGGAGGACAGTTGTTTAGGCAGCTTGCTCACACTCACCTTCATTTAGGATGGGGAAATGAGATAGAACTCCTCAGGAAAGCAGTCAAGATGAAGGACCATGGACTATCAGGCTAACACCAATGTTGGGGAAAAAAAATGGTTAAGTTGGACGAAAGCAGGGATGTTTGTTCAGACTTGGCCCCTCTCCCTAGGTCTCTCAGATTCCAGAATCTAGGTGCTTTTCATCTGGGTCCCTTCCTTCTCAGTGCAACTCCCAAAGGCAACAGCAGGGATTGTTGTCTCCATAGGCAGGTGATAAAAATTCAGTCTTACCCATCAGTACTAGGCATTTAGTTTACGAGTCAGTCTACAGTAGCACTGGGCACTGCCAACATATATTCTGACTCTCATCTGTCACTGTTATATCATGAATCCTCTTTTTCCCCTCTGCCACTGGCTTGTTTTCTCTTTCACCTACTTTGCTTCTCATTTTTGTTTTCTACTTCTCTCTCTACACTGTTTTTTATCCATGTCGACATCACTGTTCCTTATCACTGGCAAATACAGGCTGATAAGCTGAGAAAAGGAGGCTCCAATAACTCCAGCCACGACAAGATAGGAATTGTGAGGGATACTTTGTTTTCAAGTGACTACCTCCTCTGGATGATTCGTGTTTCTCCCCACCCACATCCAGGTTCTTCTCTCTTCCTCCTGCTTCCTTGCCTTCCTGCCAACACCACTACAGCCTCTTTCCCATAGCATTGCCTGCTCACCCCCTCAGTATTACCTGCAGAGTCATGGACCTCCTTCTTACCTCTCCACTTAAAGCAGACCCACCCTCCGAGGGAGCAGTGTTACAGATTTCCACAAAACGGATTCAGAGATAGAGACAGAATCAATCCACGTGTTTTCAGAATAGAGGGCTTCATGAAAGGAAGGAAAGTATAAGTAAATAATGTAACAAGCAAATTTGTGGTGTTTATGAAGATATTGATGAACCTTCTCATGTTAGTGAGGTGCATAAAGGCTCAGATCTCGCATTCATCGGTGAAAGAGTGCCATGCGCAAATTACTGTGTTTGAAATTACATTTCTACACGTTTTCCAGAGTTAGTAGGAAGCAGCCCTCTTGATTACACTGTGGAATTGTTGGTAGGATTACTATGTGGCATACTGGTGTGAAGCCATGCTCCTTTGTCACAAGCCAAATACGCATCCCTTTCAGGCCAATGACAAGGTCTTGGAACTATTTCTTTCAATGATTTTCAATTCAAGCTCTCCCAGTCCCTCCCATCACCGACTGGAACCCCATTTTTAAACAAGCTTTCTACTATCTGGAAGCTCCAGCAGGCGCCCTTCCTTCCCTACATTCCCAAACATCCTGGGCTGCACTCCTCCCATCTCCACGCCAAATCATCAACCATCCCCAGCTAATAGAACAGCACACTCCTAATTCTGGTCACTTAGTTGCACTGTTATCAAGATCATCTAATTCTACCTTTGTAACCTCACTTGAATCCATCCTCCTCAGTTCATCTGCTGAAATCCTCATCCACACCTTTGTTCATTCAAAGTTCCAAGGATTACTATTCCTGCATAGACTTGAGATCATTCAAAACTCATGCCCATGTTCTAAGTCCCTTTCGCCCATGTGTTCGTTGACCCATTGTCTCCCAAGTTGAGGCAGTGTCTTGATTTCAAAGCCCTCATCCTAATCTTTAAATCCATCTATGGACCCAGCCCGAAATCCGTAACTTCCTCCAGTTCTACAACTCCTCTGATTTAGCGTTGCTCCTCCAATTCTGGCCTCATGAGTATCAGCAGGCATTGCTGGTTCTCTAGTCAACTATCAAAGCCCAAACCTTTGGAATTCCTCCCTAAATGTCTCCACCTCTCTAGCTGGCTTACCTCCTTCAGGATGCTTCTTTAAACCTATTTCTTAGCCCAAGCCTTTGATCATGTGCCCCAATATCTCCCCATGTGGCTCAGTGTCAAATTTCTTCTGTTTGATTACTGGCATTTTTCTGATGGACAGTGGCCATGGTTATAGAGTTGTAATTGGACTACCACCACCCCCCCCCCCCCCCGGAAAAGTTCCCCCGCAGATCCCTTTTAATCCTTTTCCCTCTCGGTTTGGACACCCCCTCCCCACCATGGAAAAAGACCTCAGCTATTCACACTATCGTGGTTTCGTAGACCTCTACGAGGTCACCCCTCAGCCTCCGACACTTCAAGGAGAAAGGTCCCAGCTTATCAAGCCTCTCCTTATAAAACCACAGTCCCGGCAGCATCCCTATAAACTTTATCTGCACCCTGTCTAGTTTAACAAAATCTTTCCTGTAACAGGGCGACCAGAATTGTCCGCAGTATTCTAAAGTGTATAGCTGCAACATGATGTCCCTACTCCTCTGACGCTTCTGGATTGAAGACTGTCTGTAGTAGTTTGTGATTGATGAGTGACAGTCCCCCTACCGTAGCTGGCGTGGATTGAAGTGGCTCACGGTTGACTGATTTTTTTTCCCCCTCCTGTGGCCTCTCTTTTCTACCTTCTGTTTTCTAATTGATAACACACCAATAAAACACCTTGAAACTTTCTAGAACCTTAAATGTGTTAAATAAATGTTAGTTATTCATTAAACCAGTGAATGCCATTGGCTGGTTTGAACAATCAGTTGGACAATGTATGAAAAGGGCAAGACATTTTCCTTGGAACCTGTAGCACCAAATAACTTTCACTGTCTGACACTCTCATTCAGAGGGTTGAGGTGAGATTAGAAAACTGTTGAACATTATCCTGTGGCAGTATGGCTGCTTTTCCAAGGTCAAGCTACATCTTGAGACCACATTTTAGTTGTTATCTAGTGTATTATGTTCCTGTTTTATAAAGTGTTTCAAACAGTGAGTACCTACAAATGCAGGTCTTAAATTCCCTATCCCTCAGCCCAGCCAGCTGAACATTTCTCCTCAAAGTTGAAAGAAGATCTAAAAGCCAGGCTGGCAGTGGGTCGAATCAGATCATAGAATGTTGCCTCGGGTCTGGGAGAAGAGTTTGGAAGTGTGGAAGTCTGCCCACAGCCTCGCCTTTTGTAGTGGGGCTGTGTTACAATGCCTTCATCAAGTAGCATGTTCTCTAGGTTTCTCATTTACGAATGGTCTACAGCTGTGAGCTGTTATTGACTGCATAATAATGATTCATAACGGTGCAGCTTAAGTGCAGTTTTGTTCTAGCAATTTACTAGGATTACATGGCAAAAGAACTAGGAAGATGGACAATTAAAGAACGGGAAAGTAACGAGGAGAAGTTGGAATAGTTTTGTGGTTTTGTTTTTTTTAATACGTTTCCCTTTTTCCTTTCATTTCTTGGAGGTGTTGAATTGCTGTCTATCACTTTGTTGGAGATTTAGTTCCCAGAGCACCCTATGATGTATGCCAACTCCGTTGTGAAACTAGACAGTAATTCTCATTTCATCTGCTCATTCACATGCGTCAAAGGTCAATGGATAGCAAAATCCTGGCTAATTTCTCCTCCCTATGAATGAGTCACTCCAGTTTACTTGCTCCAGCTCTGAACCTAATCTCCACCCAGTTGTTCCCTGCATTTTGCATCCCAGTACTATTATTCCATCTTTAACTCTCTGCTGTTCGAAGAGGGATAAGAAGCAGATTGCAATATTATAGAGATGAAGGCAGGCTCATACGATGAGTAGTAACTTCAGGCGAAACTGTGCATTTATTCAACTGTGCATTTACTGGCTGGAGTTCTGCATCTCTGCAAAAAGAGACAAATCTCTGGGAGCCATTCTCATCTGTGTTGCTCTTAGCATTTTCAAAATCGTCTATGATCCCAAGTGATTATCCTTTTGATCTTTCCCCCATTTCCTGTGGTGAGGAAGTTTCTGGATATGGGGTCAGATATATATGAATGTGTCAGCACACTCCATTAGCTAGGCATATGTCCATTCAGTGGAATTGTCACCACTGACTGGGATTGTGCACTGTAAATAAAGCCTCACTATTCCCAGAGTCCTGTGATTAAACCACCAAATTGCCCAATTCTACATAACTTCCAACTCAGGTTAAAAGAATAATCACACCAGGTTTTTTTTCCATTAGTAAGCAAATGCGTGTCTGTTGTAATCAAACTCTTTTTAACCAATGACAAAAGAAACATGAATTGCTAACATATGTATATTCCCTCCAACTTAAACTGTACCCATTTTTAAAATTTGTGGACACAAAAACATAGGAGACAAGGATACTATGGGTGGACAAAAGAAAAATCAGGGAAACGCAGTTCAATAGCACCAGTTCAGACCACAGATGTTGAAGAGTCATTTCATTTCAATTTCTTCTGACTCTTTGCTGATGACACACTGCTGTAGGGGCACCGATTCACAGTCTCATACTTACGAGTTGAGAAGTTGCCCTCTCATGCTCTCTGAAAGGGTTTTTCCTTTCTCCTATCAACAGAGAATTTGCAAAGAGAGCAGCTGACAGAGGAAAGATTTGGGAGCATCACTGGCCTTTGGGAATAGAATAGCTATTCATTGTCACTTATACTTGGGAAAATGCAGTGAAAAAGTGTTTAGATCACCATGCTCTGGTGCTATTTTAATTACATAACATACAAAAAAAGAATAATTAAGACAAACTTCATCTTTGTTCCCTTCATAACGCCTGGGTTTCTGAAGGGGCTCCCGACACCAAAGCCACCGCAGAGGATGCCATGGCAAGGAGGAACGTAACAAACTCACAAGGTGTTGCTGCCACTAAAGCTACCCTATCGTTGCCATTACCAGAAAGAACAAACCAACACACCACACCATCGCCGCTGTGGCCTCCGCTGAAGCCAACATAGCCATGAGAAACAGACCAGATCCACCACACTGCTGACACTACACCAGACCGTTGCAACCACATTCATCCACTGTTGCCACAGAAGGAAAATGAGATGAAGTTTGATATGTAAGATAAATGAAGAAATAAAACAAAAGAAAGAAGGCAGCAGGTGGCCTGATGATGGGAAGTGAATGAGCGCAGAATCCTGTAGACTCCCTATATGCCACCGCACCATCCTCAAAACAAATGGGGGATTTTGTTTAAGAGGCAAGGACTGATTAGGGATAGTCAACATGGCTTTGTGCATGGAAATCATGTCTCATGAACTTGATTGAGTTTTTTGAAGAAGTAATGAAGAGGATTGATGGGGGCAGAGCAGTTGACTTGATCTATACGAACTTCATAAGGCTTTCGACAAGGTTGCTCATGGTAGACTGGTTAGCAAGGTTAGATCTCATGGAATACAGGGAGAACTAGCCATTTGGATATAGAATTGGCTCAAAGGTGGAAGACAGATGGTGGTGCTGGAGGGTTGCCTTTTAGACTGAAGGCCTGTGACACAAGGATTGGTGCTGGGTCCACTGCTTTTTGTCATTTATATAAATGATTTGGATGTGAACATAGGAGGTTTGCAGATGACACCAAAATTGGAGGTGGAGTGGACAGCGAAGAAGGTTACCCCAAAGTACAATGGAATCTTGTTCAGATGAGCCAGTGGGCCAAGGAGTTCCAGATGGAGTTTAATTTAGATAAATGTGAGGTGCTGCATTTTGGAAAGGCAAATCAGAGCAGGACTTATACACTTAATGGTAAAGTGCTGGAGTGTGTCCCTGAACAAATAGACCTTGGAGTGCAGGTTCATAGTTCCTTGAAAGTAGAGTCATAGGATAGTGAAGAAGGCGTTTGGTATGTTTTCCTTTATTGGTCAGAGCATTGAGTACAGGGGTTGGGAGGTTATGTTGCAGCTGCACAGGACATTGGAATATTGTGTGCAATTCTGGTCTCCCACCTATCAGAAGGATGTTGTGAAACTTGGAAGGAATCAGAAAAGATTTCCAAGAATGTTGCCAGGTTTGGAGGATTTGAGCTATAGGGAGAGGCTGAATAGGCTGGGGCTCTAATCCCTGGAGCGTTGGAGGCTGAGGGGCAACCTTATAGAGGTTTATAAAATCATGAGGGGCATGGATAGGGTAAAAGACAAGATCTTTTCCCTGGAGTGGAGGAGTCATGAACTAGAGGGCATAGGTTTAGGGTGGGAGCGGAAAAAATTGAAAAGGGACCTAAGGGGCAACATTTTCATGCAGAAGGTGGTACGTGTATGGAATGAGCTGTCAGAGGAAGTGGTGGAGGCTGGTACAATGACAGCATTTAAAACGCATCTGCATGGGTATATGAATAGGAAGGGTTTAGAGGGATGTGGGCCAAGTGCTGGCAAATGGGACTTGATTAGGTTAGTGTATCAGGTCGGCATGGACAAGTTGGACAGAAGGGTCTGTTTCCATGCTGTATATCTCTGACTCAATGACTCTATAATAGAATTATTGTCATATGTACTCAAAGATACAAAGGACAGGAGAACAGTGAAAAATGTACAATGTTGCCAACACATACCGCCATCTTAGTCTTAGATACAAAAAAAAAGTGAAAATAAAGAAAAAATTGCACTACATTATAGATATACATAGAATAAATTAGGAAAATAAGACTAAAGCTAAACCAATAGACATTGCAGTCTTTCTATAACTTCTCCCCACAGAAGGGAGAGAAAGAGAGGTGGATGTTTTCTCTTTGCAGGCTGAACATTTCTGTTCTATCGTGCACACAAAGTTGAGGCATCAATCAGGAGGCTGTTACTATGCTGAACCCACAACAGCTGGAGCGATTGAAAAACCAATCAAATGCTTGTTTCTGGGCAGAATTGCCCTGAACACAGTCTGGTGGTGCTGTTGTATCTGGAATTCACCGTCACACTGGTTCAATGAGGCAACATTGTACATACGAACCACAATGTACTCCAGGAACATGATTTTGAAATCGTAGGTGCCTTTTCATACGGTTTCCTTGGTTTAAACCAATAATCTTTCCCACTTTTTTTAGACCACAGTCCCAAAAAGAAAGCAGCCATTACAGGTTGAATCCATGATCTGTATAGACCGATACTCCAATGTGTGTTGCAGTTCTGGAATCCCCATTATAGGAGAGGTTCAGTTTTGAAGATGGATTGGACAGACTGGGGTTGTTTTTCTTAGAGCAGAGGTGATTGAGAGGGTAGGCAGGAAGAAACATCAATGATTGGGGCATATATTTAAGGTTTGGGGCAGATATTTAAAGGAGACGCAAGGGGAAAGATTTTCATCCACATGGTGATGGGAATCTGGAACTCACTGCTTGTGAGGATGATAAGAAGCAGAAACCCTCATAACATTAATATTAAGTATTTAGATTTACACTTCCTCTACCAAGGCATACAAGGCTATGGGCCAAGTCTTAGAATGTGGGCTTAGAATAGTTAGGTGATTTTTTTTTTAAGCAGCATGAATGCGATCTTTTTCTGTTCTGTAGATCTCTGTGGTTCTATGTAGTCTCGTAGTTAAACAATTTCTGCTTGCCTAATCCTGTTTACATGCCTTCACGTCCCAGTAACCAAGTCTCCAGAGAGAGCAAGGAGCTATCTCTCAACTGATATTCCTGACAGTGCCATTGACCAGCTGGCTGCCTGGGATGTGGATAATTGATCCCCAGATCAATTACCACTTCGTTTGGCTTCCTCTCTGTGGGGAGAATCCCCCAGTAATCTGCAGTTTGTTCTAAATGAAAGCTTCACACTGCTGAATAACTCAGTAATCACCCCAGCCAGCACAGAAAACACAGTGACTGACAATTTTAAGAGTTTGTTAAAGCTTTGCATTAATCCTTTTTCTTTTTAAATACCAGTGAGTCTTCTAATATTGAACTATAATTACCTGGAGAATAGCGAGGCTCCTGCTTAGTAGTCTGCTCACAGTCTGTGTGTGAGCACGGAAGTTTCAGTTCTGTCAGCCATTTGCAAAGAAAATCCTGTGTTACCATCATGGCTTATCTTTCCCTTCTTACCAGTTAGCTGCTATGATTAATATCTCATTTATAGTAATGAAGGTAGGTTGGATTCAGCTGCTTGTCAACTGGATCATGATGTGTAAAGATAAGCACTATGAGCCACTGATTCACCATGGAGGTGCCAGTCTGAGGCTTAATTTTTATTTGAGGCTCATATACTCACGATAAACAGATGCCCAGTGGAACCAAACATGACCAAAAACTGCAGCAAATGGATCAGATGCCCTGAAGCCCCATAGTGCAATCACAAGGGGGACTGACTGCACTTGTGGTGGTGCAGGTTTTAAGAGGCAATGGAATTTGTTGAAAGTCCACTGGGTTGTCTTCATCAATGTCTGTGAGATTTAATGCCATGATGGTTGTATAGAAATGGAAGCTGGGGACAGTGGCTTACCCAGATTTTGAACTTTATAGGGAAGTGTGCTCAAGCCTTTATTGAAGGTACTGATTACCCGATTCAAGAAACATCTTTCCCATTTCCTCCAGCTTTTCCATAGAAACATCAATAAAATCCCTACAGTGTGGGAGCAGGCGATTCAGCCCACACCAACTCTCCAAAGATCATCCCACCCAGACCCTATCCCTGTAACCCTGCATTTCCCATGGTAATCCATCCAGCCCACACATCCTGGACATTATGGGGCAATTTAATATGGCCAATCCACCTAACCTGCATATCTTTGGACTGTGGCAGGAAACCGGAGCACCCACAAGAAACCTACGCAGACGTGGGGAAAGAGTGCAGACACTACATGGACAGTCACCTGAGAGTGGAATCAAACCCAGGTCCCTCGCGCTGTGAGGCAACAGTGCTAACCATTGAGCCCATGTGCCACCCCAATTTTTATATTAGCCCTGGGATTTCCAGACAAAACCAACTCTAGTTTGGAAACATTGTATGGTTAATCTGTAGACTCTATGCCACAGGGGACTGTGGTGGCCAAATCATTGTGTGTATTTAAGACAAAGAAAGATAGTTTCTAGATTGGTGAGGGGTTCAACAGTTATGGGGAGAATTGGATTGAGAAACATATCAGCCATGGTTGAATGGTGGAGTGGACTCGATGGGCTGAATGACCTAATTCTGTGCTGATTTGGAGATGTCGGTGTTGGACTGAGGTGTACAAAGTTAAAAATCACACAACACCAGGTTATAGTCCAACAGGTTTATTTGGAAGGACTAGTTTTCGGAGCACTGCTGCTTCATTAGGTGGTTGTCTGATGTTGTGTGATTTTTAACCTAACTCTGTTCCTATGTTTTATGGTCTCTCCTCCAGCTTTTCCTGACCTGAAGCATAGCCAGGTATTTCTAAACTATTATATAATGACATCAAAAACAATCCTTCAACAGTTAGGATCTAATTGACTTAAGAGTGTGCCTATGTGGACCACCCAGAGAGCTTTGTCTGAACAAAGCATAAGACTGGGATATACTGACCTCTTTCACACTGTCAAGGTGTCACAACTGTGTTCTGGATTCCACACTGTGCTCGAACAGCACCCTGAGAGATCAATCAAAGTCATAAAAGTCAAGAGAAAAATAATTAACAGCCCAGGCATAAAGCAATGGGGGTTCGAGCCTTTTCCTTGAATGGATGTCATCTGAAGGTTGACCAGCTGGAAATGATTAAAGCAGCAGAAACGATCAGTGAGTTGAGTGCTGTCACTTCAGCAGATTGTGAGCTGAAAGCTGCTGAGTGTGGAGAATTGGCCCTGACAACCCTCGTGGTTTGTCTACACAAAGGTGATTGCACTTCAAAAGCAACTCACTGACTGTGAAGGGTTTTGCCAGATCCTGAAAATGTCTAAGGCTCTTAAAATAAATGTGAAGTTTGTTTTGTACTTGTAAGTTAGGAGATAGATCACTGGATCAGCTTTTCTCCCGGCCAAATCTTTGATTAATCTTTTTTTTCCCCTGTAAATTGCAGAACAGGATCCTCCAATAAATGTGAAAGTCTAGATTGCTTGATTGATGCTAACTCAACATTGGGTACATGGCTCATATTATTCAATGTGATTATCTGTGCAGATAATATCAGTGGAAAGATGAATGAGTTCACTGTAATAACTATAACAAGGTCAGCTGGTGGACCTCATAGAATATGAGTTCTCTGATTGGGGTTGTTAATCTGGTCCAATCAGATAAAGAGGAGTATCAAGAGATGCCTGGCACTCATGAGAGCTGGCTCTGAAGATGCTGCACCAGAGTCAGAACATCCCAGGTGTAGATAAAGGGTGACTTGGTGACGGGATATCTGTCTCTGTGGAGTTATTTCATTGGTGGCAAGAGTGGGATTATCGATGCAACCGTGTAAAAGCACCTACTAGCTGAAGCCCAACTGGACTTCAAACAGGCACTACACCTGGCTTTATCATTTGAATGTAGGTAAAAACAAGGACTGTAGATGCTGGAAACCAGAGTGCAAATTAGATTGGTGCTAGAAAAGCACAGCAGGTCAGGAAGCATCCGAGGAGCAGGAAAATCAGCATTTCGGGCAAAAGCCCTTCATCAGGAATAGAGGCAGGGTGCCTGCAGAGTGGAGAGATAAATGAGTGGGGGTGGGGAGAAAGTAGCATAGAGTACAATAGGTGAGTGGGGATGGGGATGGAGGTGATAGGTCAGAGAGGAGGGTAGGGGAAGGTAGCAAAGAGTACAATGGGTGACTGGGGGTGGGCATGAAGGTGGTAGGTCAGAGAGGAGGGTGGAATGGATAGGTGGAAAGGAAGATAGGCAGGTAGCACAGGTCATGAGGGCGGTGCTGAGCTGGAAGGTTGGAGCTGGGGTGAGGTGGGGGAAGGGGAAATGAGGAAACTGGTGAAGACTACATTGATGTCTTGGCGTTGAAGTGTTCCGAGGCGGAAAATGAGGTTTTCTTCCTCCAGGCGTCAGGTGGTGAGGGAGCGGCGGTGGAGGAGGCCCAGGACCTGCATGTCCTCAGCAGAGTGGGAGGGGGAGTTGAAATGTTGGGCCACGGGGCGGTGGGGTTGATTGATGCAGGTGTTCCAGAGATGTTCCCTAAAGCGCTCTGCTAGGAGGCGTCCAGTCTCCCTAGTGTAGAGGAGACCGCAACGCGAGCAATGGATACAATAAATGACATTGGTGGTTGTGCAGGTGAAATTGTGATGGATGTGAAAGGCTCCTTTGGGGCCTTGGATGGAGGTGAGGGAGGAGGTGTGGACGCAGGTTTTGCAATTCCTGCGGTGGCAGGGGAAGGTGCCAGGAAGGAAGGGTGGCTTGTTGGGGGGGCGTGGACCTGACCAGGGAGTCATGGAGGGAACGGTCTTTGCGGAAGGCGGAAAGGGGTGGGGAGGGAAATATATCCCTGGTGGTGGGGTCTGTTTGGAGGTGGCGGAAATGTTGTCGGATGATGTGGTTAATGCGAAGGTTGGTAGGATGGAAGGTGAGCTCCAGGGGTGTTCTGTCCTTGTTACGGTTGGAGGGGTGGGGTTTGAGGGCGAAGGGGCATGATGTGGACGAGATGCATTGGAGGGCATCTTTAACCATGTGGGAAGGGAAATTGTGGTCTCTAAAGAAGGAGGTCATCTGGTGTGTTCTGTGGTGGAACTTTGAACGTGTGACAAGTGGAGCATATGAATTGCAGAGTATTCTAATAGAAGTGGACACCTTAGCAGGATGACTGAGCTTTGGCAGCACCATTTGCATGCAGGCAATTGCACAGCCTCACTCAGGACATATCCTGATCAGAGGGACTCGAGTTGGCCCACAGCAAAACCCCAATACAAAGCCAAGCTTCGGCCAAATAGTTGACATTTTCTCAAGGATCCGGATCGGCAAGCCACTGCAATTTCTGCTAGCATGCAGACTCGAGATATCAAGAGTCCCACTCAGCCTGAATTGAGTAAGTAAACTCATGGCCCCATATGCAGGATAGTGCATACTCTGGAAAATCCACCTGTAACTGGTTTGGATAGTTAAATTGCTTAGTAACATTCAAATGAGAACCAATAAAAATAAACGTCTAGTGAAACGGTCATCCAGTTCTAATGGAGGTTGATACTGGCGCAGCAGCATCAGGACATTCAGCCTCGGATCTTCGGGTGACCATCCTCCAAGGCGGATTTCGGGATAGGCAACAATGAAAAGTGGCTGAGCAGAGGCTGATAGCCAAGTTCAGTACCAATGAGGATGGCCTCGACCGGGACCTTGGGTTCATGTCATACTCCAGGTGACCCCTCTACACAATACACTCTCTCTTTCCTTCTCTCTCTCTCTCTCTCTCTCTCACACACACACACGCGCACACATACACACACTCTTACATACTCACACACACATGCAGACCATCTCTCTCACACACACACTCTCTCGTACATGCACACACACTCTCTCATGTGCACTCGCACTCACACACACACAAACACACACTCTCTTATGTGCACTCGCACTCACGCACACAAACACACACTCACTCTCTCTCATATGCATGCACACACACACACACACACAAGTCTATGGGGTGAATTTGTATTTGCAGCATTATATTTGCAAATACATTCTGTTTTGCTCAAAAAATACAAAATCTGCAGGCAGTCAATCCATGTAATATTTTGTAAATTCCACTTTGGAAATAGAACCAGCTTGACTCAAGATTGAGATGCAGACAGATTCTAACCTCATTTAATGCAATGTCTGAGCTGAGATGTCACCTTTTTTATAAAAGCTTAAGTTATCTCGAGAATGTGACTTAAAAGACATTCTGGGATTTATATATTAATGAACCAAAACCTGCAACCCATTCTAAAAGATTAAACAATTGGACATGCTAAATTGCCCATAGTGTTCGGTGCATTATTCAGAGGGAAATTGATCTGGATGGGTTACACTTCAGAAGGTCGGTGTGGACTTGTTGGGTTGGGCCAAATGGCCTGTTTCCATAGTGTAGGCAATCTAATCTAAAACAATCCAAGTTTGTTCAATATATCATTTCAGTTACATGACGCTGTAATCTTTTGCTATAAATTCTGTATCTTATGATCTTATACCCCACAACCACCTGATGAAGGAGCAGGGCTCCGAAAGCTAGCGCTTCCAAATAAACCTATTGGGCTATAACCTGGTGTTGTGTGATTTTTAATCTTGCGTGTTGACCAGGAAGCAATTCCACGATTCTGTATGGCCCACCCAGTGCCATTTGCCAATGGGCAAAAGTAGAGACAGAAATCAGAAGCTTGGAACGCGAAGGGATTATCAAACCAATCAGTTTGCAGAATGGTCATTACCTGTCACACCAATTGTGAAACTAACAGGTTGGTTCACCTTTGTGGGGATTTTAAACAAATGGTAAATCACTTTTCACATCTGGATAAATACCTAATCCCTTGGATAGCTGACAGGGGAGCTGTCCTTCACAAAGCTGGACATGAGGCTTGCATACTTGCAATTGTAGTCAACGAGGATTCCCAGAAATATGCCACAGCTAACACCGATAAAGGTTTACACCAGTATACAAGACTGCCATTTGGGGTAGTGTCAGCCTGGACAATGTTTCAGCGGATGATGGAGAACATTTTACAAGGTCACCATTTATGACAGGGAAGACAAATAAGGAACACTTAGAGAACTTGGACATGGTCCTAAGACATTTTTCCAAGCCAGGCATATACATTAGAAGGATAAATTGTGTGTTCCAGGCCCTCAAGTGATGTACCTGGACTACAGTGTCGACAAGACCGGGTTACACCCATTGGAAGATAAAGTGAGGGTGATCAAAGATCCCCTGACATGCACATCTGTCCGGGAGTTTAGGTCACTTCTTGGGCTGGTAAATTATTACTGGAAGTTCATACACGACCTGGCCTCCAGCCTGTCACTTTTGCATCACTCCTTAAAAAAAAGGTTAACCTTGGAAATGGTCACATAGCCTAGCCAAAGCTTTCAGGAAGTGACGAAACAGCTATCCTCCTCAAAGGTATTGGCACACTATGATCCCAAGCAAGATTTGGTATTGACATGCGATGCCTCCCCTCCCCTGCTAAAAAGGATCAGGGCAGTATTAGTTCATGGGTGGCCTAATGGAGAGAAATGCTCAATAGCATATGCATCTAGGACTTTGGCTAATACAGAGCGTAAATGCACTCAGTTAGGGAAAGAAGGATTGGCGATCATATTTGGAGTCAGGAAGTTCCACCAATACCTTTACGGATGTAAATTTGTAACAATAATGGACCACAAGCGCCTACTAGGTATATTTACAGAGGATAAGGCAGTACCATCCATAGCTTCAGGACGACCCAGCGATGGGCTCTAATACTGTGTTTGCAGTTGCACTGTCAGGGAGGCCAATTAGCACATACGGATGCATTGAGCTGCTTTCCATTAGCAGGTATATCATTGGTTGTTCCACAAATGGAAGAGCCTGTAATGGTATTAAATTTTCAGGACACACTCCCAATCACAACTGACAATATCAGATTTTAGATGCAGAAAGATCCAGTCCTGTCAAAACTGAAACAAATGATGGTGCTCAGGGAAACCAAAGGGCCATCACATCCAGAATTGAGATCTTTTAGATCATGGAGAGATGAGCTCACAGTAGAGGACGCCATATTGTTTTGAGAAACAAGAGTGATTGTCCTGAGCAAAGGCTGCCACCAAATACTGGCTGAACTCCACCAGGAGAAAGTGAGGACTGCAGATGCTGGAGATCAGAGCTGAAAATGTGTTGCTGGAAAAGCACAACAGGTCAGGCAGCATCCAAGGAGCAGAAGAATCGACGTTTCGGGCATGAGCCCTTCTTCAGGAATGAGGAAAGTGTGCCCAGCAGGC
>NC_057726.1:66204058-66232081 GCF_004010195.1 Chiloscyllium plagiosum | reverse complement strand
CACTTTCCTCATTCCTGAAGAAGGGCTCATGCCCAAAACGTCGATTCTCCTGCTCCTTGGATGCTGCCTGACCTGCTGCGCTTTTCCAGCAACACATTTTCAACTCTGAACTCCACCAGGGTCATCCAAGAGTTTCCAAAATTAAAATGCTGGCAAGACGTTATGGCTGGTGGCCAAGCTTGAATGCAGACATAGCCACGTTGGTAGGGCAGTGCTCAGAGTGCCAACAAAGGCAAAATTTAACATCAACAGCTCCCCCACATCTGTAGGAATGCCTGGGTAAACCTTGGACTCAGTTACATGTCGACTATGCAGATGCTTTCATGGGCTCAATGCCCTTAGTCATTGCAGATGCCCACTCACAGTGGTTGGACATATTTCGAGTTCATTTGTCAAGCACAGGGAAGACGATAGAAAAACTGTGTGCATCTTTTGCAATACACAAACTCTTTGAAGTATTGGTCACAGATAACGGGCCATTGTTTACCAGAAGGGAATTTGGCTATTCCTAAAGTTGAATGGAATTCAAAACATAAGGACAGCTCTATACCATCCACTGTCCAATGGTCTGGCAGAACAATTCAAATCTTGAAGGCAGTTTTGAAGAAACAACCCACAGCCTCACTAGATACCAAGCTGTTAGGGTACTTTATTTGATTATAGGACCACTCACGTGCAATGCAGGGATAGCACTGGCAGAGTTGCTAATGGGTAGAAGACTCCACACCAGGTTAAGTCTGATCTTCCTGGACTTGGGCAGGAGATGAGGGCCAAATGGCATCAGGAATGCCAATGCCGGACACAAGATCCACCAAGTGAGAGAGGCAGTTTGATACAGAGGATGACGTTTGGTGTAAGAACCGTGGGAATGGCCCCACATGGGTAAGAGGCATGGTCGACGTGAGGTCAGGACCAGTCATGTACAAACTTTGGCTGGGTGAGATGGTCCTGAGCAAACACATGGACTGTATGAAAGCCATGATTTCACAAATGAGTGCGGGAGCAAAACCTGCTTTGGGCTACTGGGAACAAGCAGAAAGGCTGTCAGAACCTGTGGGTTCACCGTTTACATCAAGCATTGACGAGTCCTTGGTATCAGAGATGGACGTGACAGATGTAGTCACCCCGATGCCCTGCCACTGGAAGAAGAGAGTGAAATTCTACCAAGATGGTCCTGGCGCAAGAGGCGGGCTCCGTTACACACCGCCCATATTGGATGTTCACTTGGAGGAACTTGACCCAGTGTTAAAACATCCCAGATAGCTCTCCAAGAGAAAGGACTGACCTACATCCTTGAATTTGGTGGGGGGAGGGATGCAGTGATTGTAACAAGGTCAGCCAGGTGGATCTCCTCGGATATGAGTTCCCTGATTAGGGCTGTTAACAGGAATCGAAAAGTGTGGAACTGGAAAGACACGGCTGGTCAGGCAGTATCTGAGGAGCAGGAGAGTTGACATTTTAAGCAGAAGCTCTTCCTCATTCCTGATGAAGAGCTTATGCTCGAAACATCGACTCTCCTCCTCAGATGCTGCCTGACCGGCTGTGCTTTTCCAGCACCACACTTTTCGACTCTGATCTCCAGCATCTGCAGTCCTCACTTTCTCCCTGTTAACAGGAATGTCAGACTGAGAGCTGGCTGTGAACAGGCAGTACTAGAGTCAAGGAGTCTACACGTGTAATAAAGGGTGACAGGATACCGTCCTCTGTGAAGGTATTTCAATCACGTTTCATTGTCTTTAAGAGTGGAAGTTACAATGGCAGATGTATCTGTTCTGTGCACAGAATGTACATTAGAGCCAATCTGGGGTGTTTCACCTGTTAATCCCCACTTTATTCACCTGGAGTCAGGTAGAAATACAGATTGATTTGTAGAAACTTTGTTTTTAAATAATTTACAGAAACCAAATCTATCCTGGAGGGTGCTACCAAGTTTGCAAACAAGTTAATAGAGATTAGAGATGTCAGCAGAGTTCAAATGGGTGCAATGGAATGATAGTACAGGTATTGGAGGGGTTTATGCTGCTTTGTGCTTTCCTCTTCTGTGTATTGGATTTATGAGGCTATCGGTAATGCTCTAGAGGGCAAAGACTGAAATGAAGATTCACTGAAATTGATCCATGGAAAAGACTTCATGACCTCTTTTGCCATTTGTGGGTACTTTTATGATTGTACTCCATTCTGTAACTCACTCCAGGGATCTATTATTGTTATAAAGTCTCTGCTTATCCAAAACGCCAGCATTTTAAGACGAAGAGAGCAGGAATGTTCTTTTCCCATAGGGTTGGAAGGCCACAGAGTACACAGCCAAAGTTCGTGATTGGACCACAAACCACAACATGTAAAAAAGTACTATGTCGGTGCTTGAAGGGAAACAGTATAAACGAAATGAAATAAGGGAAAAGGATAGACAAATACGATTAGGACTGCTGCTCATGCAGAGAATAGGTGTTAAAACAGACAGGTAGCTCCAGTAGCCTTTTTCCAGGTATAATTTCTGTTGCCTTCTATGTAATAAGATTCCAGTCCCTAACTAACTCACAGGTAGGCATTTTTCATAAATTAAGTTCTAGTCTGTAACTAACTTCTGGGTATCCATTATTCTATATAGAAACAATCTGAACCCCCCCCCCCAATAGATTCCAATCTGTAATTCATTTCTGAGTATCAAATATGCTATACATAAATTCTCTGACCTCCTCGAATAGATTCCATTTTTTATTCACTCCTGGGTATCCATAATTCTACACACAAACCATCTGAGCCCCTCAATTAGATTCTATTCTCAGCTCATTCCCGGGTATCCATTATTCTATATAAACCATCCAAGCCCCACGTTTATATTTCAGCCTGTAACTCACCCTTAGGAATCCCTTATTCTATACATAAACTATCTGAAGCCCTCAATTACATTCCAATCTGTTACTCATTCCTGGGTATTCATTATTCTATATATAAACCATCTGAACTCCTCGTTTAGATTCCAAGACTGTAACTCAATCCTGGATTTCCATTATTCTATATATAAATCTCCAAACCCCTCGATAACATTCCAGTCTGAAACTCACTCCTGGGTATCTGTTATTCAATGTGCAAACTATCTGAATCCCTTGATTAGATTCCAAACTGTAACTCACTCCTGGGAATCCATTATTCCATATATAAGCCCATGTATAGATTTTCTGCCAAGTATCCAAATTTCAGTTGATGAGCTGTGTAGCTGTGATACTGAATAACTGTGCATGTCAGGGGTCTGACTGTTTGTTACCATAACCCCATGCACAGGCTGGTGGGGACCTATGCCTGATAGTCCGACTGTAACTGCAGTCAGACATCCTGTTTTAGGACTAGCTGAGAGAAGCAATCAAAAGGTGTGTTTCTCCACTTTATAGCTCTTTTGTTTTTTGCCAATAATGTTTCTGTTCATAGAATCCCTACAATGTGGAAACAGGCCCTTTGGCCCAACAAGTCCACACCAACCCTCCGAAGAGTAACCCACATTCCCCTACCCTATTACTCTACATTTCCCCTGACTAATTCACATAACCTACACATCCTAGAACACTGCACGCAATTTAGCATGGCCAATTCACCTAACCTGCACCTCTTTGGACTGTGGGAGGAAACTGGAACACCCGAAGGAAACCCACGCAGACACAGGAAGAATGTGCAAACTCCACGCAGACAGTCACCGAGACTGAAATCAAACCCGGGTCCCTGGTGCTGTGAGGCGCTGTGCTAACCACTGAGCTACTGTGCCACCTGTTGTTACAATGGAAACCTGTATGTCTGAAAAAGTGAGTTAAATAAGTCCACTGAGAGGTAATTGAATGGGTCAGATAGTTTGATAAACAGAGTGGCATTTCTTCCCTTGCTGAAGCACTTAATTTGGCTTCCCTCCTGCTGTCTGCTTTACTTTTTCATCACATGGTGACCTTTTTCTTTCCCTGCACCTTCCAGATGCTTCAGCCACAGTTCAAACCACACGACCTGAAGGATGTCTTGCCTAAACTCTTCCTCACTGTGCCCGGAGAGAATCCATACACCTCCTGGAACCGTTCGCGCTGTCGGCGCTGTGCAGTGGTGGGGAATTCCGGAAACCTCCATCATTCTCACTACGGAGCAGACATTAACTCTCATGATTTCATCATGAGGTAAGCTGTGAAGGTGAAGGACATCTCTCGGTGGGAGATCCTTTCTAACTGTTTTTTTTTTACAAATTCCCGGTGTTACGTTTCATAGAGATAAGGAATAGCTTGAATCCATGGAAAAAATTAAGAAATTGAAATAAAAAGTGAAAATGTTGGAATGCAAGGCAGGTTCATCAGCATCTGAGAGAGAAAACAACTTTGATTTTTTTGAGTGCAAAACGGCCTCCTGAATCTCACTTTGTCAACTACTGTGTGTTTCAAGCAATTTTTCCTTTAAGTTTCATATCTCAGTGTGTAGGATAGGGAAAAAGAAGCTTAAAAATGTGTTTCTGGAAAAGCACAGTAGGTCAGGCAGCATCAAAGGAGCAGGAGAATCGACGTTTCGGGCATAAGCGACTGAGATAAGGTGGAGGGAGGGGAAATGAGAAAGTGGAGAAATTAGCATAGGAATGTGCATTCATCCCCTGTGGTTGGAGGGTTCCTAGGTGGAAGATGAGGGGCTCTTCCTCCAGGTGTCGTGTTGCCATGGTCTGGCGATGGAGGAGGCCAAGGACCTGCATGTCCTTGGTGGAGTGGGAGGGGGAGTTAAAGTGTTCAGCCACGGGGCGGTTGGGTTGGTTTGTGCAGGTGTCCCAGAGATTGTTCTCTGAAAAATTCGCAAGGATAGGGAATGCAACAGGAAAAAGCCCACCAGTTCCCCTGGTTTGCCTTATACCACCTGGGTGGTGATAGGATACAACAATAATAAGAGCTGTTGATTAATCACAGCAGGCAGTCTCTAATAATTAGTCTACAATGTGACCTCATTATCATACACTATGTCTCAAGTTACTGGCACACTGTTTCCCAGAACATTAATATCCGAAACAGATCTGATTTTCCTTTGTGTGACTCGATACTAACTGCTTCACCATCTCCTTAGTTAGGAAATCTAGTATAGGGCTTATTTGACTACCCTGCCTCTAAAATGTCAGATCAGATTTTGCTTGCTAGTTATTCTGTTGTGTTCCACAAATCTGGATGACACAAGTTTCAGTACAACGGTAGATGCTTTATTATTGGACAGTCAGTGATTCTCAATGTCCCCAAAAGTGTCCCCATAAGTTATACTTACGATGACACTTCGCCACGACTCTGCTCTACACACAAAGGCAGTAATTTTTATAGGACTATAATACAAAAGGTCTATAAATCACATGGTTGATTGTCATTACATTGTTTAAGATGGGCAATTATAATTTTACAAGGCCCAGTGAATGTCAATATTCTGTGATAACGAGTGAATGGATTACAGGTACTGATTATCGTATTTTTCATGATCACGTGTTGATGGGAATAGATTAAAACAGAAGGGTTTTGCCTGTTCTCAATGGGGGATTCACATTCCTATGCTAATATGGAGGGGAACCAAGATAATGAGAGCAGGAGGCAGTTTAGCAGGGTTGTGGCCAAGTTATCTGTCTTGTCTGGGGAGGACAAATGCCTTTGCCCAAGGCTGCAGAGGAATCCACATGTGATTCCAATGGATTCCTTCTCTAAGATTCAGTCAGCCTCCTCCCTCCTGAGATGTTCTGTCTATTCTGTAAGAGGACAGACATGCAATTGATACTGCAGTGAATCTCTTTGGTAGTGGAATGCATAAACCTTGATTCCCCACTATGCCTTGAAAGAGAAGTAAAACATGGACCTGATCCCTTTGTGGCTTTCTAACTCCCTCAATTCTAGCTTGTATATCTTGGAGAATTTGAAATCTTTGCACGTTCAATTGTTGGAAGTGTGGGCATCTGTGAAAGAATGGTGCAAGTAGTTTATCTTCTTCCTCAATGAGGGTTAAGGATTGAGAAATAGAGAGAGAGGTCAAACACATTCATGTGAATGTGCGAATGAATTCACTCTTAGGCACAAAAAACAATGGGAGAGGGAAGAAAGATTAAATGAATGAGAGAACAAAGGAACAAATAAAAGAAAGAAAAAACTCACCTATTGTTAGCCACTAGCAGTCTCCTCCCAGCCAAATCGTTGTCAACTCCTTTGTCTGTCCAACTGTCCTCTCTCTTTGGGCTCTATCCCTACCTCTCGTTTACTCTTTACCCACTCCCCCACCCTATATTCTGCATATAAACCACATTTTCCTAGCTGGCATCAGTTCAAAGGAAGGGTCACCAGACCCGAAACGTTGATTTTAATTTCCCTTCACAGATGCTGCTGGACCTGCCGAGCTTTTCCAGCAACTTCTGACTGTGTTTGCTTTGAGGTTTTATTTCCTGTTTAAGAGTCTCCTGTATGAAGAGGGAAATAGAGTTTCAGGAATTACACTGTTTTAAGAGAAAAATTGAGAGTTTAAGCAGTTTTATTTTATTGATCCAACCCCCTTCCTGTCCCCTAATTGGTTTTGAACTGGATGGACTGTTTCTGGGAGTACATCACGTATGATTGTGAAGTTAGCAAAAAAGAAAGGAAAAGCTACTTTCTGAGAGAGAGTGCTTAAAGCGCTTATTCCAAAAAAGTAAAATCTTTTAAGTATTTGTCACAACCTCAGGAAGTTCCAGAGCACTTTTCTTTTTAATTAGATTAGATTAGATTAGATTAGATTACTTACAGTGTGGAAACAGGCCCTTCGGCCCAACAAGTCCACACCGCCCCGCCGAAGCGCAACCCACCCATACCCCTACATTTACCCCTTACCTAACACTACGGGCAATTTAGTATGGCCAATTCACCTGACCTGAACATCTTTGGACTGTGGGAGGAAACAGGAGCACCCGGAGGAAACCCACGCAGACACGGGGAGAACGTGCAAACTCCACACAGTCAGTCGCCTGAGGCAGAATTGAACCCGGGTCTCTAGCGCTGTGAGGCAGCAGTGCTAACCACTGTGCCACCGTGCCACCCACAAATGTGAGCACTGATATAGAAGATGTAGCAGCCAATTTGGGCATACAAAGCTTCAAGGCAATAATGGCCATTTAATCCATTTTAATCATGTTAATGGAGGGATCAATATTGTCCAGACCCTGCTCTTTGCTGAATAGTGTCATTCTCCCTGTGATTGCATGGGTTTCCTCTGGGTGTTCTGGCTTCCTCCCACAATCCAAAGGTGCGCAGGTTAGGTGAATTAGCTGTGCTAAATTGTCCATAGCGTTCAGGGATGTGTAGGTTAGGTGGATTAGTCAGGGGTGAATGTAGAGTAATGGGGAATGGGCTTGGGTGGGATACTCTTTGGAGGGTTGTTGTGGATTTGTTGGGCCGAAGGGCTTGTTTCCACAATGTAGGGATTCTAAAAAAAAATTAGTGCTCCCCTGAGAAGGAGACAAGACCTTGTTTTTTTCTGTTCATTAGAACCCTGTGTCAGGCTTGAATACTGCTCTCAAGTATGTTCACCCGAGGTGTTTTTGAAATTTCTTAGCAATGGAATTTCAAAGGAAATAACTACACAAACATTCTAATCCTCCTTAATGATGTCAGGCATGCAGAGCCAGACTGGTACCCAAGGGTTGATTAAAATGTGGCTAGAGGCACCCTTCTGGTGTTTGGACAGTGCTTACTTTCAACTAAATCGAAGCTCAATGTCAAGTATAATTAATCTGACACTTTTTAAATGTTTTATGGGAGATTTATAATAGAGGGCGGTTTAAAGGGACAATCCAGAGGTGTCATTTCACCGTTGGTAATTTAGTCTAGCTCATGGGTGACCGTTAATGTTTATGCAAAATTAACCCTAGTTTTTTATTTTCATATGGCATGGGCATCACTGGCAAGGCCAGCACTTGTTGCCCCTCCCTAATTACCATTAAAACCGAACGGCTTGCTTGGCCATTTTGGATGGCATCCAGGGTCTGGAGTCACGTAGAGATTAGACAAGGTACAGAGGGCAGATTTCCTTCCCTAAAGTGAGATAGATGGGTTGTTGTAAAAACAATTATAGTTTCATAGTCACCATTACTGAAATCATGTTGCAGCTACACAAAAGTCTGGTGCAGCTGCACCTGGAGTATTGCCTACAGTTCTGGTCACCACTTTATAGGAAGGATGAGGAAGCTTTGGAAAAGGTTCAGAGGCGATTTACTAGGATGTTGTCTGGTATAGAGGGAAGGCCTTATGAGGAAAGGTTTAGAGACTTGAGGCTGTTTTCATTAGAGAGAAGAAGGTTGAGAGGTGACTTAATTGAGACATATAAGATAATCGGAGGGTTAGATAGGGTGGACAGTGAGAGCCGTTTTCCTCAAATGTTGAGGGCTAGCATGAGGGGACATAGCTTTAAATTGAGGACTGATAGATATAGGACAGATGTCAGAGGTAGCTTGTTTACTCGGAGAGTAGTAGGGGCGTGAAACGCCCTGCCTGCAACAGTAGTAGATTCGCCAACCTTAAGGACATTTAAATAGTCATTGGATAGACATATTGATGAAAATGGAATAGTGTAGAATAGATAGACTTCAGATTGGTTCCATAGGTCGGCGCAAACTTGAAGGCCAAAGGGCTTGTATTGTGCTGTAATGTTCTATGTTCTAACTTTCAACTATGGATTTTATTAATTTAAATTAAATTCTAACAACCATGGCTTTTGAACACATGTCCCCGAGCATTAACCCAGGCCTACGAATTACTAACCCAGTGACATACCCAGTACGCCACTATCTCCCTAGTACAATTAGATTGTACTATTCAATTGTATTGCAAGAAGACAAAAACCAGTTTGGTTCTTGTGAGTGGAAGAAATAGCCATCTTCTGCAATGAGCCACAGAAGTATTGATATGAAAATACCTCAGGAGATTAATCTGCCGGGAGAACGATTGGAAAAATCCAGCTTTATACCAGATTTTTGGAGTTTTGTTGGTAACAGTGACTTCAGGAGATTTCTGACTGGCCTCCAAGTCTCAAGGCTACAAAGTGTGAAAACCAGCTCCAGGGTCCTATTCCTGATAATCATCATGACTGAACCTGGAATGTATATGTGTGGCTAATGCTGCAGGGCTCAGTAGTGAGCACTGCTGCCTCACAGTGCCAGGGACCCAGGTTTGAGTCTAGCCTCAGGCGACTGTGGGGATTTTGCACATTCTCTGTGTCTGCTTTCAGTTTGCTCCGGTTTCCCCCTACAGTCCAAATTTGCATGCTCTGGAAAGGAAACCAAAATAAAGAATCTGTTCCAGCACGTCCCATCCATTTTTCCAACCCTAACCTTCTCGTCACCCTCTTGTTTGTGGCCTACCTTTCCTGGCAAGGCCTCCTGCTAGATTAGCCTCACACTATCAAGTTCCCCTATCTAAACCCCTGCCTGTCTCTGCCAACACTCTCCCTAACTCAAAACCCTGGCATCACCAAAGTCCTCTCAGAAGTCAAGATCTGATGCACTTTGGAACAGCATATTAAGTGGTCCTCTGAATACACATGAAATAAGTCACTCAGTGCCTTTCTTTCCCTCCATATTGCACTTCCATGCAGCCTCATTCTGTTCGCCTGACTGCAATAGTTGAATGAGCTGGTGGATTTGTTTCTAAGGAGAGTTTGTGTTCTAAGCAGGGGCAAAGGGTAGAGTTAATATGTTTCCCTCTTTTAGCCTTTTTAAAAATTTTGTAATTAGCTATACCCATCCTCCCGAAATTGAACCTTTCAATCTTAATTGGACAGACCTTCAATCACTTCCTTGCTGTCCTCTAAACTGAATGATACTTACACATCCCATGAAAGCAATCACTGATAAGTGCCACCAAATAATAACATCACATTGGGGCAGACAATAAACAATAAATAAACTAATGCCTGTAAAAATGGTATGGCAATTATCATGGGAAAGTTTAATCAATATGTCAATTGATCGAATCAGCTCGGTCAGGGTAGCCTTGAGGAGGAGTTCATTGAGTGTACCCGCGATAGTTTTCTTGAACAGTATGTAATGGAACCGACGAGGGAGCAAGCTATCCTAGATCTGGTCCTGTGTAATGAGACAAGATAATTAACGACCTCATAGTTAGGGATCCTCCAATACCAGGGTCCTTTGCTTAAACAAAGGGGACTACAATTGAATGGGGGAGGAGTTGGCCAAAGTAGACTGAAAACAAAGGGGTAATCTTCCATGGGTGTCTAAGGAAACAAGGCAGGCCATCAAATTGAAAGAGAAGGCATACGAAGTGGCCAAGGTCAGTGGGAAACCAGAAGATTGGGAAACTTTTAAATGTCAACAGAAAGACACGAAAAGAGCTATAAAGAAAAGTAAGATCGAACATGAGAGAAAACTAATTCAGAATACAAAGACATCAAAAGTTTCTATAAATACATAAAACTAAAAAGAGTGGCTAAAGTAAACATTGGTCCTTTAGATAATGAGAAGGGGCATTTAGTTATGGGATATGATGACATGGCCGAGGCGTTGAACAGGTATTTTGTGTCAGTCTTCACAGTGGTGGACATGAATAACATGAGGAGAACGTGAGGTCTGCAGATGCTGGAGATCAGAGCTGAAAATGTGTTGCTGGAAAAGCGCAGCAGGTCAGGTAGCATCCAGGGAACAGGAGAATCAACGTTTCGGGCATAAGCCCTTCTTCAGACATGAATAACATGCCAGTAATTGATAAAGAGACGAAGGTAGGTAAGGAGCTGGAAACAATCATTATCACGGAAGAGGTAGTGTTGGACAAGATAATGGAGCTAAGGATAGACAAGTCTCCTGGCCCTGATGGAATGCATCTCAGGGTATGAAAAGAGATGGCGGGAGAAATAGCAAATGCACCCGTGGTAATTTTCCAAACTTCGCTGGACTTTGGGGCAGTTCCAGACAATTAGAAAAGAGCAAATGTGACGCTTCTGTTTAAAAAGGGCGATAGGCAAAAGATGGGGAATTATAGACCGGTTAGTTTAACTTCTATAGTGGAGAAAATGCTTGAGTCTGTTATCAAGGAAGTGAGTGGGCAAAAGTCTGTCAGATGGAATAAACGTGAAGTCATCCATTTCAGAAGGAATAACAGTAAAAAGGACTATTACTTGAATGGTAGAAGGTTGCAGCATCCTGCTGTGCTTGGGTGTCCTTGTGAATGAATCACAGAAGATTGGTCTGCCAGTACAACAGGTAATTAGGAAGGCAAATGGAATTTTGTGTTTAAAAGCAAGGAGGTGATGTTGCAGCTGCACAAGGTGCAGGTGAGGCCACCCCGAGAGTACTGCATGCAGTTTTGGTCTCCTTACTTTGAGAAATGATATACTGAGCCCCTCAGGGGTGCGTACTCAGCCCCCTACTCACTGTATACCCATGACTATGTCGCAAATACCAGACGACCTCCATTTACAAGTTCGCTGATGACACCACCATAGTCGGTCAAATCTCAGATAGCGACGAAACAGACTACAGACAGGAGGTGAAAGACCTGGAAAAATCATGCATTGAGAACAACCTAGCTCTCAATGCCGGCAAAACCAAGGAAATCAATATTGACTTTCAGCGGGATGTTCCTACACATTAACAGCACAGAGGTGGAACGAGTGGAGAGTGTCAAGCTCCTGGGAGTGGTCATCCACAACAAGCTTTCTTGGACTCTTCATGTGGACCCACTGGTTACAAAGGCCCAACAGCATCTCTTCTTCCTCAGGTAGCTGAGGAAATTTGGCATGACGGCGAATACCCTTCCCAACATTTATAGGTGCACCATCGAGAGGATTCTGTCTGGATGTATCACTACCTGGTATGGCAACTGTACCATTCAAGATCGGAGACAGTTACAGAGAGTGGTGAACTCGGCCCAGACAATCACAAAGGCCAACCGCCCATCTATAGAATCTACCTACAAGGCCCGCTGTCAAAGAAAGGCCGCCAGCATTCTCAAAGATCCATCTCACCCTGGCAATGCTTTTCTACAACCTCTACCATCGGGGAGAAGGTACAGAAGCCTGAACACATGCACCAGCCGGTTTCAAAACAGTTTCTACCCGACTGTTATTAGAATACTGAATAGACTCACAATCTCTTAGCATTCGCCTGTACCTGTGTTTTTGGTTTGCCGCTGTTTACCTATTATTTACTTATCTATGCGACTTAACTCTGTGATCTGTCTGGATTGCTCACAAGAAAAAGCTTTTCACTGTGCCTCGGGACACGTGACAAAAAATTAAATTCAGTTCAATTCAGTTCACTGGAGGGGGTGCAGAGGAGGTTCCCCAGGTTGATTCCGGAGTTGAGAGGGTTGGTTATGAGGAGAGACTGAGTAGGCTGGGAATATATTCATTGGAATTCAGAAGAATGAGGGGGGATTCTTATAGAAACATATAAAATTATGAAGGGAATAGATAAGGCAACATAGAGAGAACGTTTCCACTGGCGGGTGAAACTAGGACAATAGAGCATAGCTCAAGATTAGGGGGAGCAGATTTCGGACTGAATTGAGAAGCAACTTCCTCACCCAGAGGTTTGTGAATCTGTGGAATTCCCTGCCCAGTGAAGTAGTTGAAGAATGTTTCCACTGGCGGGTGAAACTAGGACAATAGAGCATAGCTCAAGATTAGGGGGAGCAGATTTCGGACTGAATTGAGAAGGAACTTCCTCACCCAGAGGTTTGTGAATCTGTGGAATTCCCAGCCTAGTGAAGTAGTTGATGCTACTTCAGTAAATGTTTTTAAGGCTAAGATAGTTTTTTTTTTAACAATGAAAGAGTTAAGGGATACAGTGAGAGGGCAGATAAGTGGATCCAAGTCCACAAAAAGATCAGCCATATCTTATTGAATGGCTGAGCAGGCTGAAAGGGCCAGACGGCCTACTCCCACTCCTTGTCCTTCTGTTGTGAGAGCAGGCATTGTTGGCACCCACACCATGCAGTGTGTTTGTCAAACAACCATGTCATCTATTTGAGTTATTATGTTAAGAAAGTCCTGTTTGGGGTTGGGATGGATGAGTATTTCCATCAATGTTGCTGCTTCGAATAAAAACAATGCTGTGGAACAGATGATGTCTGCAAATAATAAAGAAAGATCAAGATAGATCCTTGCTAAGTGTGTGATAGTGTTTCTCAATTCATAACATTGAACTAATACATGCAATATATATTGTGCAATGTAGAAATATGGCAGCATATAATGCACATACATGTCTGTGCAGAAAGTTAACACAAGCTGACCAGCAAATTCAAAATAAGCTGACAACTAAGATTCCTATTATCAGTTGTTTAATGTGAAATACTGATTGTTTTGCTTACTTAATGCAAATCATGACACAGCACTTTTTAATGCTTGAAAAACAGCTCTGAAATAACAACAAGATGCACTGAAAGTGCATTGGAACATAAACCGGTTATAATTTGCTGGTGAAAGATTGTAGCAAGATTGCAGGCCATTGTGGTAATTGTGAGCCTCCTCTGTGAAATCAGACCTGTTGTGGTGCAGAGTTTGAGACAGCACTTTTCTGTCCATCAGGAACTCAGTCCTCTGCTTTTTCTAAAACTTTGCTAATGTTCCTGTACCATGTTGATACTCAGGCAAAATCCATTCCTCTAACTGCCTTGTAGTTTGTCTCAGCAGTGGTAAATGTGAATTTTGCTAATTCAATAACTGCTTAGAAGAGATGGTTTAATAAAATCCTTTATGCTGAATATTATACTTTATGCTGCATTATACTTGCAACTTACATTATTTTATCTATTCCAGGCCTTTTGAAGTTAAAAATCACACAACACCAGGTTATAGTCCAACAGGTTTAATTGGAAGCACACTAGCTTTTGGAGCGACGCTCCTTCATCAGGTGATTGTTCCTTCATCAGGTGAAGGAGCGTCACTCCGAAAGCTAGTGTGCTTCCAATTAAACCTGTTGGACTATAACCTGGTGTTGTGTGATTTTTAACTTTGTGCACCCCAGTCCAACACCGGCATCTCCGAATCAGGCCTTTTGAAGGCTTGGATGCCTCCATCACCCTGAGTTGTTCCTAAATCTTCTCCATCAATTACTCTGTGCTTCTGCCTCTGCTTCCAACCTTCTACCATTGAATACGTTTAATCATCACGATAAAATGTAACTCCCAAAAACAGCAGGTGAGTTGTGTTTGGGTCAGAGGTCAAATCCTCTTCCACTTTGAATCTGCCCTCTTCTGACAGGAGGTGGCTTCCACATGTAATTATAAATAAGGCTCTGTGCCTTAATTTTACTAATTTTTAGTCAGTTGGGTTTCACAAGCCTTCCTGGGAAACCAAATGGGTCAAACAAAATATGAGAAGCTAAACCTGGTGGCATATCTCCATCTTGAATAACTGCAGTCCATGTGCTGTAGCTAAGGACATAGATTTTCCTGAGCACAAGTCTTCAATACAAGTGTCACCATGTTTGTAGTCGTAGCTTGGCTGTACAGGAGGGGAGAAACAAAGAATGATATAGCACAGGAACAGGCCCTTCAGCCCTCCAAGCCTACGCCGCCACATTTTTGCCATTCCATACTAAAATTGTCTTCACTTACAGGATCCATATCCCTCTATTCCCTTTTTATTCATCTAAGTGTTTCTTGAACGCTGCTATTGTGTCTGCTTCCATCACCTCCTCTGGCAGCGCGTTTCAGGCATCCAGCACCCTTTGTGTGAAAAACCTCTCTCGCACATCTCTATTAAACTCCCCCCCACCGCAACTTGAACTTGTGTCCCCTAGTAATTGACCCTTCCACCCTGGTAAATGCCCCATACTTTCCACTCTATCCATGCCATTCATAATCTTACATACTTCTTTCAAGTCACCCCTCAACCTTCCTGCATTCCAGTGAAAACAAACCCAGTCTATCCAATCTTTCTTCGTAGCTAAGATTTCCCATACCAGGTAACGTCCTAGTAAACCTTTTCAGTACCCTCTACAAAGCATCCACATCCTTCTGGTAGTGTAGTGACCAGAACTGTACGCAATATTCCAAGTGTGGTCTAACTAAAGTTCTATAAAGCTGCAGCATAACTTGTCTATGCTTGTACTCAATACCCCTTTCAATGAAGGCAAGCATGCCATTGGTATTTTCTACTATCTTATCCACCTGCGCTGCCACATTCAGTGATCTGTGAACCTGCACACCTAGATCCTTCTGCTGTCAATACTCCTGCCACTCACTGTATAATTTCCACATGTACTTGACCTTCCAAAATGAATCATCTCACATCTTGTCCGGTGCCATTTTTCTGCCCATGCTCTGACAATCCTCCCCATTATCCGAAATTCCACCAATTTTTGTATCATCCGCAAACTTACTAATTAGACCAGCCACATTTCCTCCAAATCCATTTATGTAAACTACAAACAGCAGAGGTCCCAGCATTGACCCCTGTAGAATACCACTGGTCACAACCCTCCATTCCGAAAAGCATCCTTCACCACTACCTTCTGTCTCCTATGACTAAACCAGTTCTGTATCCATCTTGCCAGCTCCCGATACCATGTGACTTCAGCTTTTGCATCAGTCTGCCATGAGGGACCTCATCAAAAGCTTTATAGAAGTCCATGTCGACAAACATCAGCCGCTTTTTCCTCATCAGCTATGTTTGTCACCTCCTCAAAAAAGTTAATCAAGTTATTGAGGCACGTCCTCCCCCGCATCAAACCATGCAGACTATCGCTAATAAGTATATTTACTTCAAAATGCATATAGATCTTGTCCCTGAGAATCTTTTCCAATAATTTCCATATCACTGATGTGAAACTCACAGACCTGCAATTTCCTACATTATTCCAGCTACCCTCCAACAATGATACGCATTGGCTGTTCTCCAGTCCTCTGTACCTCACCAGAGGTGGCCAAACAGGATACAAAGATGTCTGTCAAGAAGAAAAGAGAAGTGATAGTGATTGGGGATTCATTAGAGAAATTGATAGCTGTTTCTGTGACTTCTGGATTGTGTGCTGTCTCCCTGGTTCCGAGGTCAAGAATATGCCAGATTGCCTGCATTCTTCTGGGGAAGTATGAACAACTCGAGGTCATAGTCTATGTTAGTACTAATAAGTTGGTCCTGCAATCACCTCATGAGTGCTGGGTTACTGTCCTGACCCATAGCCTATGCCCAGTACCCTCAGCTATTTCTTGACATTGCAATCAAAATTGGCTGAAGACTGGCATCTGTGATGGTGGCGATCTCAGGAGGAGTCTGAGATGGATCATTCAGGTGGCACTTTTGGTCAAAGGTGATTGCAAAAGATTCAGCCTTGTCTTTTGAACCTGCACACTAGGCTGTCCCATTGTTGAGGATGGGGAAATTTATGGCTTCTCCAGTTAGTTTCTTCATTGGCCACCAACATTTATAACCAGCTGTGGAGGAGTGCAGAACTTACATCTGTTCCATTCGTTTTAAGATTATTTAAGTCTGATTATAGCCTGCTGCTTCTGCTGTTTTTAACACATATGTATCCTGTGTTGTCCCTGTGACAGGTGGAACTATGTTTATAGGCCTGGTTCTGTGGGCACACTCTCCTATCTGCCTCATTAAACCAGGTATGATCCGCTGGCTTGATAGCAATGGTAAAGTAGGAAGGTGCCAAGCTATTATGTTGGACGTTGTAGTTGAATACAGTTCTGCTGTTGCCATTGGTTCACAACATTTTACGATGCCCAGTTTGGAATGGCTATACCAATTCCACCCATTTGGCACAGCGATTGTACCTCTCAAAATAGTGGGTGGTATCCTCACTGTAAAGGCCAGATTCTATCTGTGGTTAGTCACTCCTCCCATGGACAGATGATCCTGTGACATGTGAGATGGAGATCAACTAGGTTTCTTTTGATCGTGTTGTTTTTTTTTCACTAGAGACACAGGCCCAGTGTGGCAGATTAGTCCTTCAGGAATTGGCCACATGGATCTGTAGATGAGCTACATAGCTGCATTCCATGTAGGACACTGAAGTCCCCCACCCAGGGTACATTCAATGCTCACCCTCGATGTTTCTCCAAGTGGCAAGACTGAGGAAGATCGTAAATGTTTGACCTGATGCCATGACCCTTCATGGGATCAGTGGAAGACTCTCAGGGCCACTTCACTTTGCCTGTTTTCACCCCTGTGCCAGCAGTCCTGTTATAAATGGATGACCACCAAGAGAAATAGGCAGTTAGTGCAGGAGTCCAGCTCACAAACTGTTTTTCTGTTTTGGAAGCTGGTGAAGACACTGGTTTCTCTGGGGAGTACAGTCAGAGCCATGTTTGTGGCACTGAGAGTAGCTCAGCTGTACAGGAAGGAGGAAGAAGAAAGGAGGAGTGATTCATTAGTTAGAGGAATTGAGAGGTGTTTCTGTGGCTGTGGATGTGATTCCTGGATGGAGTGTTGTCTCCCTGGTTCCAGGGTCAAGAATATCCCACAGTGGCTGCAGGGCATTCTTCTGGTGAAGGGTGAACAACTAGAGATCATGGTTCATGTTGGTACCAATAAATTAAGTAGGAAAGGGATGTGGTCCTCTAATCGGAATTTAGGGAGTTAAGTAGAAAGTTAGTAAGTCAGGCCTCAAACATAGAAATCTCTGGATTACTTCCAGTGAATACAGAAATAGGATAGACATGGCTGACATGAAAGATGGTTCAGGAGGGAAGGCTTTAGATTCCTGAGACTCTGGGACTCTGCCACAATGAGACCTGTATAAGCTGTTACACTAGAACAGAGCTGTGTCTAAGTTCCTTGTGGGACAGTTGCTAGGGAGGCCTTTAAACTATGTTGTCAGAGTTGGAGTGAGGGAAAAAGTGATGAAGTTTAAATCAGGGCATGTCTGTGAACACAGGGAGTACTTAGATTGAGGAGTTGTAGGTGCACGTATCATGTAGAAATAGTCTGTGGCAATAACAGAGGTCAGGCTCCAGGAAGAGCAGGACTAGATATTAAGTGTTCTGGATACGGTCTCAGTTGTTCTGAAAAGGGGAGGAAAGCACTGTGGTAGAGGGAGCCATTCAAGAGGGGGGAGCAAAGAGAAATGTAGTTGTAATTAGGGGAGTACAGTCAGGGAATAGACACTTATTTGTGGCCAGGAAGACTGTGTTACCTGCCTGGTGCCTGCATTCAGAATGTCTGATCTGGGCTGCAGGGGAACTTGGAGTGGGAGGGGAAAGATGCTGTTACCATAGTCCATGTAGTACCAACAATATAGGTAGAAAGAGGATGGAATTCTGCTGAGGCAATATGAGCAGCTAGGGGCTAAATTAAAATACATAACCAGAAAGATTACTACCTGAACCACAAGCAAATTGGCACAGGATCAGCAAGATTAAAGGGGTAAATACATGGCTCAAAGATTGGTGTGGGAGAAATGGGTCTGAATTCATGGAACATTGGCACCAGTATTAGGGAAGGAGGGAACTGTTCAGATGGAATGGGCTCCACTTGAATCATGCTGGGACCAGAGCCATGGCAAATTGCATAACTCGGGCTGTGGATAGAGTTTTAACCTAAATAGTGGGTATGGGAGGAGTTGGATGGAAAATTAAAGGAGGGGGAGAGCTCAGTAGAGGTTATTAAAGTTTTCAGAATAAGTGGCAGTGGTTAGCACTGCTGCCTCACAGCGCCAGGGACCTGGGTTCAATTCCAGCCTCTGGCGACTGTCTCTGTGGAGTTTGTACATTCTTCCCGTGTCTGCGTGGGTTTCCTCTGGGTGCTCCGGTTTCGTCCCATAATCCAAAGATGTGCAGATTAGGTGAATTGGCTGTGCTAAATCGGCCACAGTGTTCAGGGATGTGTAAGTTAGAAGCATTAGTCAGGTTACATTTGGTGATAGAACATAGAAAAGTACAGCACAGAACAGGCCCTTTGGCCAACGATGTTGTGCCGAGGATTATTCCTAATCTAAAATTAAATAACCTAATCAACGCACCCCTCAATTCACTGCTGTCCATGTGCATGTCCAGCAGTCACTTATATGTCCCCAATGACTGTGCCACCACCACACTGCTGGTAATGCAGTCCATGCATTCTCAACTCTGCGTAAAGAACGTACCTCTGTTGTCTCCTCAATACCTTCCTCCTAATATCTTAAAATGATGACCCCCACCTCTCGTGCCAGTCAATCCTGCCCTGGGGAAAAGTCTCTGGCTATTGACTCTATCCATGCCTCTCATTACCTTGTATACCTTGATCAGGTCACCTCTCTTCCTTGTTCTCTCCAGAGAGAAAAGTCTGAGCTTAGTTAACCTCTCTTCGTAAGACAAGCCCTCCAGCCCAGGCAGCATCCGGGTAAACCTTCTTTGCACCCTCTCCAAAGCCTCTGTATCTTTCCTATAGTAAGGCGACCAGAACTGGACAAAATATTTCAAATGTGGTCTCACCAGGGACTTGTAGAGCTGCAGCAAAACCTTGCAGCTCTTAAACCCGAATCCCCTGTTAATGAAGGCCAAAACACCGTATGTTTTCTTAACAACCCTATCCACTTGGGTGGCAACTTTGAGGGATCTATGCACTTGAACACCAAGATCCCTCTGTTCCTCCACACTGCCAAGAATCCTGTCTTTATCCTATATTCAGCATTCATGTTTGACCTTCCAAAATACATCACTTTGCATTCATACAGGTTGAACTCCATCTGCCATTTCTCAGCCCAGCTCTGCATCCTGTCTATGTCACGCTGTAGCCTGTAATAGCCCTCAATACTATCAACGGCTCCTCCAAGCTTTGTGTCTTCGCAAATTTACTAACCCACCCCTCAACCTCCTCATCTAAGTCATTTATAAAAACTACAAAGAACAGAGGCCCAAGAAGAGACCCCTGTGGGACACCACTCACCACTGATCTCCAGGCAGAATACTTTCCATCTACAACCACTGTCTGCCTTCTGTCAGCCAACCAATTCCAAATCCAGTCAGCCAAATCTCTCTGTATCCCACATCTTCTGATTTTATGAATGAGCCTATCATGGGGAACCTTATCAAATGCCTTGCTGAAGTCCATATACACCACATCCACTGCTCTACCTTCGTCAACCTGTCTCATCACCACCTCAAAGATAGGGTAAGGTAATGGGTCTGGGTAGGTTACTCTTCAAGGGTTGGTGTGGACTTGTTGGGCTGAAGGGTCTGTTTCCACACTGTAGGGATTCTAATTCTAATAGGTTAGAGAGTATGGAAAAGGTCAGGAATCTAACTTCAGGCACAGCAGATGAGACAACAATGAGAAGGGAGGCAGTCAACACAGGACTGAGGGTTTTGTGCTTAAATGCACACAGTATATGAAACAGTGTAAATGTAGCCCAGATTGAAATTGGCAGGTATGATGTTGTGGGTATCATGGAGACATGGCTGCAAGGGGATCAGTGATGGGAACTGAAAATCCAAGGGTACACACCCTATTGAAAGGCCAGGCAGAGGGGGTGGGGATGTCTAGTTAATAAGAAATGAAATTAAATCAAGGGCAAGAAGTAATGTAGAGTTAGAGGTGTAGAATCTGTGTGGGTAGAGTTGAGTAACCACAAAGGAAAAAGGACTCTGATGGGCTTCCTAGCAGTAGGCAGGATGTGGGGAAGAAAATAGATTAGGAGATTGAAAAAGCATATAAGAAAGGCACTATTACAGTAATTATGGGGACTTCAATATGCAGATGGACTGGGAAAATCAGGTTGGTAGTGTATCCCAAGAAAAGGAATTTGTGCAAAGTCTATGAGATTTTTTTTGAGCAACGTATGGTAGAGCCCATGAGGAAACAGGTGATTCTGGATTTGGTGATGTGTAATGAGGCAGACTTGATACAGGAGTTTAAAGTGAAGGAACTGCTAGAGGGTAGTGACCATCATATGATAGATTTCACCCTGCAGTTTGAGAGGAAGCAGTTGCAATCAGACATAATGGTTTTGCAATTGAGTAAAAGTAATCACAAAGATATGAGGGAGGAACTGGCCAGAGTTGCTGATTTGGAGCCAAGCAGGGAAGATGGTGGAGCAGCAATGGCAGGAGTTTCTGGAGGTAATTCAGGGGGCACAGCAGAAATTCATCCCAAGAAAGAGGAAGCGTACTGAGGGAGGATGAGCCAACCCTGGGCTAACAAGTGACATCAGTGACAGCATAAAAAGAAAAAAACAGATAATATGATGAGGATTAATGGGAAACAGAAGACTGGGAAGCCTTTAAAAACCACCAGAGAATAACTAAAAAACAATATTGGATAGATGATGAAATATGAGAGAAGCTAGCGAGTAACATAAAAGAAGATTGCAAGAGTTATCCTGTGTGTTGCCAATACTTGTCTCGCAAACAGATCATCTGATCATTATTGCATTGCTGTTTGTGGGACATTACTATGCACAGATTGATGGCAGGTTTCCTTCACTAAAACAATGACTGCCTTTCAAAAGTACTTAATTGGCTTTAAAACATTTTGAGACCTCCAGTAAGATGTCATATGAATGCAAGTCTCTTCCCCTCCCCCCAACCTCAGGACATTCTTTAGGATTAGCAATCCTAACAGAAGTGTTCCCTGCATTAAATGTACAGTGGTTTATAAAAGGGTATTATTGCATTGTGCCATCATGTCGTCAAGAAGGCATTAATGTTTTATTGCACAATATGTCATTGAGGATTAGAGCCCTCTGCGCATGCATTAAAAAGAGTTAATGCATGTGCAATCCTGTGGCTTAAGTTGAGGCACAGCAACTGATACTAGTTTCTACGGACAATTTCTGCTAATTATGTTTATAGATTTGCCCTGTTGCTGTAGCAGCAGGCATATGCTTACTGTCTGGTATAGGTGTGGGCCACCATTGGGACTTTACAAACTGGAGCTGCTCTGAGTGATGTTCCTGGGAGCTAATCGTTTGCTGGGAAACATGACACTGCACCTCATAAAATGAGGATTATCCAGTGTGATTTACAAAGCCCCTGTTCATTAGCGAGATGAGAAAGTCATCAACAGTGTTAGTCACTTACTTCGAAATGGTGTCACTTTCTTTCTCAAGAAAAGGTTTTATTTCTCTGCAGAGTATTGTTGTCTGCGAACCAATCGTCATAGTGCGGGACACCAACAAGATTGAAGGTGAGGGAAATCAACAAGTTTGAAAGCCCAAAGATTAGAGAGGAATGAGTGACAGAGGCAGGTGTCACAGTTTAGAGTGACAGATAATTCAGTGATTCTGAGTGTCAATACTGTGGCATCACAGACTGAAAAATTAATTGGACAAAAGTCAAGTCTCCTGAACCTAATGTCTGCGGCTTAGGGATTTAAAAGAACTGACTGCAGAAATACTGGATGTATTGGTCATAAGTTTCCAAAATTCACTAGATTCTGAAAAGTTGCCAGCAGGTTGGAAAATATACGTAACGCTATTCAAAAAAGAAACATAAATTATAGAACGGTCAGCCTGACATCTGTCATTGGAAAAATGGTTAAAAACCCTTATTAAGGAGGTGAAAGTGAGGCATTTAGAAATTCATAATACACAGAGTGCCAGAATTTTTTTATTTCAGCATTTTTCTACCTTTTGGTTTTGGTTTATTTCTCTGTGTTTTAATGTGGTGGTGGAGAGCGGCTACACTATACAACAGTATCCAATCTTGTAACAAAATACACATGACAATAAATAAATCAATCAATCAATCAAAGACAACATGGTTTTGAGAGAGCAAAATCCTATTTGACAAATGTATTGGGGTCTTTTTGAGAATCTAAATGCAAAGTGGATAAAGGGGTACCTGTAAATGTGGTGCTTTTCGATTTTTAAAAGGCATTCAATAAGGTGGCGCATGAAAGGTAACACTACACAAAGTGAGAGCTCATAGGGATGATAAATTAGCCTAGATCGAGGATTATCTAAATAACAGGAAATAGAAAGTCTCGATGGATAGATGGATCATTTTCAGTTTGGCAAACTGTAAAAGAGTGAAGTGTGATTCTTGGAATCACTACTTGCACCCTCAACTATTTGTAATCAATACTTACAGTTTACATGAAAAGTCCATTTGGATTGTAGACACATTTGTTGATGATACAAAGACAGGTGAAAAACAAGACATGAGGAGGATGAAAAGGGACAGCAAGAGAATATACAGGCAGTCCACAAGTTACAAACAAGTTTGTTCCTGAGTATGTTCGGGAGTCAATTATACACAATTTGGAATACAATATAATACAATCAAGATAACTATATGCAAGAACGAGCAACGTTTGCAGGTCGGATCTTTAAAATTAATATTAATGTGTGATCTTATTCATAAGTACAAGTGTTCCTGAGTCGGGTATTCGTAAATTGCGGACTGCCTGTAGGCAGATTAAGTGAGTGTGCAAAAGGATGGAGTACAATATGGGGAAGTGGGAAGTTCTCCACTTTGCTAGGAAGAAAAAGGCAGGATATTGTTTAAATGAAGAGAGACAGCAGAATGCTGCAGTACCATGGAAATTGTGTGTCTTGGTACATGAATCATAAAAAGTTAGTAAGTGGATGCATCAAGTAATTAGGAAGGCAAATGGAACGTGGGCCTTTATTGCAAGGGTGATAAAATATAAATTCGGAAAGTCGAGCTACAACTGTACGTTGGTGAGACTACACCTGGAGTCCAGTGTACTGTTCAGTCTTATGGTCTGTGTTGGTCTTTACCAGTTTAGGCATGATGGGCCAAATGGCCTGTTTCTGTGTCAGAACAGTTCTCTGGTTCCCTTAATTAAGATATACCTGAATTCAAAGCACACCAGAAGAGGTTCACTTGGCTGACACCTGTGATGAGAGATTGTCTCATTAAGAACAGTTGAGCAGGTTGAGGCTCATTCTTTGGAGTTTAGAAGAATGAGAGATGATCTTCATGAAACATATTTGATTCTGAGGTGATTTGATACAGTGGGTGCTAAAGGATATGTTCCTTCATGGAAAAACTGAACTAGAGTTTAAAAATAAAGTGAGCCTATTTGAGACTACTCTTCAAATGTACTTAACTGACTGTGAAGTGCTTTGTGACGTACAGTGCTTGTGAGAGTTGCTTTATAAATGCAAGTATTTTAGTTTGATTTTCTTTATTTGCCATCATGATACAATCACCACCTTCACCTGCACTTCCAACAGATGGTTCTAGAAATGAATCTAGTCTGATGAAGAATGAGCTAATGAACAACCACAAATGTACTACTCATCAAGAGAAATGAGAGAGCAATTGTTGAGGACTGAATACTTACTGTTTCAGGCATTCATATAATCCTTACAGTGTGGAAACAGGCCATTCCGCCCATTGAGCCAACACTGACCCTCCAAAGAGCATCCCACCCAGACCTACCTCCTCATCCCCTATTCACCATCTACAAGTCATGTCAGGAGTGTGATGGAATATCCCCACTTGCCTGGATAGATGCAGATCCAATAACCCTCAAGAAGCTTGACACCACTTTAAACAAAGCAGCCGGCTTGATTGGCACCACATCCACAAGCATCCACTACCTCCACCCATCGACACTCAGTAGTAGCAGTGTGTACTATCTACAAGATGCACAGCAGGAATTCCCTAAGACTCCTTCAACAACACTTTCCAAACCCTCCACCACTTCCATTTAAAAGGACAAGGGCAGCACGATCACCTGTAAGCTACTCATCATCTCGACTTGGAAATATATTGTCGTTCCTTCAGCGTCACTGGGTCAAAGTCCTGGGAATTCCTTCCTAATGGCACCCTGAGTGTTCCTGCACCAAATGGGCTGCAGTGGTCAGGAAGGCACCTCACTGTCCGTCTTTCAAGGACAACTAAAGATGGGCAATAAATGCTGGCCCAGCTAGCAACATCAAGTCCCCCGAATGAATAAACAAAATGCAACATAATAGCACTACAACACTACAAAGAGAAGAACACTTTCAGAAGAGGAGAACAGGAATTTGGCAAAGGAAAAGTCATGCAACTTGAAACGGATTCACAAATTTCCATTTCTGCATTGATACATGTTAAGTGAAAGAAGACAACAGCATTGTTGGAATCTATGCCTTGTTTTGTTCACTCATTTAAACTGCTAATAACTGCAATGCGGTAATTTACTGGTATTTCCTGTCATCTAACTGAGCTAATTAATTCCATATAACAAAACCCTTTGTAGCATTTGCCTAATGAGGCATGGTCCTTAACAGGTACACATTCCTGCAGAATAGCCTGTGGGAATCCTGTCAAACATTACATTCAAAGAGTCTACCTTCCCTAAATATTGTAGGGCATTCATTCATTGTAGTATTTGAACATAATATTGTGAATGTTGTCTTATTACCTGAGTAATTGTCAGATGAAACAAAATAGTTGCCTTCAGTTTAGGAGTTATTTCTGAGTTGCAGTATTAGGCCATACAGCGTGGAAACAGACCCTTCCGTCTCACTTGACCATGCCGACCAGGTTTCTCAAACTAAACTAGTTCCATTTGCATGTTTTTGGCCCATATCTCTCTAAATCTTTCCTATTCCTGTACCCCTCCAAATGTCTTTTAAATGTTGTAACTGTACCTGCATCTACCACTTCCTCTGGCAGCTTATTTCACATACACCCTCTGTGTGAAACATTTGCCCAGCAGGTCCCTTTTAAATCTTTTTCCTCTCACCTTAAACCTATACCCTCTAGTCATGAACTCCTCTACCCTAGGGAAAAGACCTTTGCTGTTCATCTTATCTATGCCCCTCATGATTTTATAAACCTCTCTCAGGTCACCCTTTGACTTCCTGCACTCCAGTGAAAAAACTCCCAGCCTATACAGCCCCTCCTTATAACTCAAACTTTTTAGTCCCAGTAACATCCTGGTAAACCTTTTCTGACCTTTTCCATCTTAACAATATCCATCCTAGAGTAAACAGAACTGTACACAGTACTCCAAAAGTGCATGTTGTAGTTACCCTTGCACCATCTGTACGGGCTGCATTATATACATCTTGTTACAATTATAATGTGTCAGCCTTAGAAGCTCAGGAGTAAGTGAATTGTCTCATTCAGAAACATTATTATTTCCAGAAAACAATATAGACGTTTTTTTTAATCCTTGAATATGCTCTTTGCTAGTTTTGTCTCACTCTGTTCATGTTGCATTGCACTTTGTGTTTCTATTTAATTGTAGATGCATTATATGGTAAATTCTGCAGGACACACCTTGCAAGTAAGCCTTCACTGCATCCAGCAGTGATTACAAAATTTCATTTGGAAAAATGTACAGTGTGTGTGTGTCAGATTTCTTTCAGTGCTGCCTGCTGTGAGAGATTCCCCACTGGCAGTGCAAAGTCCTACAAAAACATATTCATTATTTTCTTATCCTGTAGAATGAGGGCAGCTTCATAGCCACCATTCTGCAGTGAAATTTTGAAGACAGCTCAAGCCCATGTTTAATGTAGACAGCAAGCAGAGCATTTTGTCAATCTCTCAGTCATGCAATTCTGAGCGAAGATGGACCAATGTTACAAGTATGGTCCACTTACATGAGCTGCTATGAATCTGATGACAGAAAAGAACTCTCTTGTCGCTTATTAAAGTGAGTTGGGCAAGAAAGATATCTTGGGTTTGTGATTTCAAATAAACCTGTTGGACTATAACCTCGTGTCGTATGGGGCTCTTGTGCACTGTGGTAGAATCCCTATCTCTGGGCTAGGAGGCTTGGGTTCAGGTCTCTCCTCTCCCGGTCACCTGTCATAGCATCTCTGCACAGGTTGATGAAAAATATTTTAGAAAGTTATCTGTACCAAACTGGGAATTAAATGTCATTATGAGTTCAGTATATTGAAAGGAGTCCAAATTACTGCACAAACAAACATGCTGACCTTTTTCAATTATTACTTTGCTGAACAAACCTTTTCATTAATATCTTAGAGGCGATTAAGATTGTATCAAAACATATAATTAAGAAAATACCATGTGAATAAATACAAAAATTGGTATAGCGGCTCAGTGGTTAGCACTGCTGCCTCACAGTGTCAGGGACCCGGGTTTGATTCTGCCTTTGGGTGACTGTCTGTGACAGACATTCTCCCTTTGCCTGTGTGGGTTTCCTCTGGGTGCTCTGGTGTCATCCCACAGTCCAGAGATGTGCAGGTCGGATGGATTGACTTTGCTAAATTGCCCATAGTGTCTGGTGATGTGCAGGCTAGGTAGAGTAAAGATGGTATATGTGGGGATACAGGGATAGGGTCGAGGGCTGGGTTTGGATGGGATACTGTTTGGATGGTCAGTGCAGATGGGCCGAATGGCCTTTTTCCGCACTCCAGGGATTCTAAATCAGCATATAAAGGGCTAGGCATTTGTACTGAGCCGAGTTTGAAATTTCTTGTCCGAATCTATCTGCAATATTAAGTCACAGGGAAAAAGACCCGCAAACACACAAGTTCTTTCACAGTGCCACGTACTAGTTTGAGACTCACTGGGCTCAGCCCTGTGCTACACATGAAGCATTCTCACTGATCAAACGCTGTATCTTACAGCAGCTAAGCACCCTTATCTAAGGAAAGGTAGACTGGTGTTGGAGGTGGTGCAAAGAAGGCTCACTAGGTGATAGCAGGTAGGGAGGGATTGTCTTGTGAGGAGAGATTAAGTAGGTTGGGCCTGTACTTTTTGGAATTTAGAAGAATGAGAGATGACCTTATTGAAGGATTCTTAGGGGACTTAACAAGGTAGATGTGGAATGGTTTTTTTCACCTTGTGGAAGATTCTAGGACCAGTGGGCATTATTTCAGAGTAGGGGGTCAGACCTTGAAGACAGATTAGAAGGAATTTCTTCACTCAGACGGTAGTGAATCTGTGGAATTCTTTACCGCGGAGGGCTATCGAGGCTGGGTCATTAGTATTCAAGGCTGAGACGGGCAGTAAGGGAATTCAGGATTCTACAGCAAAGGCAGTAAAATGATTTTGAGAAGTATCAGTTCAGCCATCATCTCATTGTATGGCAGAGCAGACTTGATGGGCTGAACAAGGTAAAAACAATGACTGCAGATGCTGGAAACCAGATTCTGGATCAATGGTGCTGGAAGAGCACAGCAGTTCAGGCAGCATCCGAGGA
>NC_057726.1:66194475-66203773 GCF_004010195.1 Chiloscyllium plagiosum | reverse complement strand
GCCCAGTCTGCCCAATGTAGAGGAGACCGCATCGGGAGCAACGGATACAATAGATGGTATTGGTGGATGTGCAGGTAAAACTTTGATGGATGTGGAAAGCTCCTTTGGGGCCTTGTATGGAGGTGAGGGAGGAGGTGTGGGCGCAGGTTTTACAGTTCCTGCGGTGGCAGGGGAAGGTGCCAGAATGGGAGGGTGGCTTATAGGGGCGTGGCCCTGACCAGGTAGTCACGGAGGGAACGGTCTTTGCGGAAGGCGGGAAGGGGTGGGGAGGGAAATATATCCCTGGTGGTGGGGTCTTTTTGGAGGTGGCGGAAATGTCGGCGGATGATTTGGTTTATGCGGAGGTTTGTAGGGTGGAAGGTGAGCACCAGGGGCGTTCTGTCCTTGATGGGCTGAACAGCCCACTTCTGCTTCTTTGTCTTATGGAAACTGCACCAAAGCGTGCCTCAATAGAATCCCTACAGTGTGGAAGCATGCCATTGGGCCCATCAAATCCACGCCAACCCTCTGAAGATCATCCCACCCAGACCCACCCTCTCTACCCTATCACTACAGTCCTGCATTTCCCCTGGCCAATCCACCATAACCTGCACATCTTTGGATTGTGGCAAGAAACCAGAGCATCCGGAGGAAATCCCCGCTGACACAGAGAGAATATGCAAAGTCCACACGGACTGTCAACCAAGTGTGTAATCGAATCCAGGTCCCTGGCACTGTGAGGCAGCAGTGCTAACCACTGTGCCACCCCAAGTTCAATTAATAATATTCTGAAAGTCAATCTCAGAGTCTGTAAATTGGATGTATGAACTGAGATAAGGCTCCAATATAGATTGGCAATTTCAACATCAGTGCAATTAAATGCCTCTGTATTTCACACACATACGCAATAACTGAATATCAGATTCTTCATGGCTGTGACTAAAAGGGAAAATCTAGTTTTCTTGTAAGATTTGAATGATGAGAATGTATTGTTTGAAATTATAAGATTGATGAATGCGTGTGTAATAGATCACAGTCCCTGCAAATTCGAGGTTGGTGATTGTAAACCTGTTATTTATAAAAGACTGGAATGTGAAAAACCAGGAAATACTGGTTATCTTAACATAGACAGTATTATAAAGTATGTGATAATCGCTAACGTGAAAATAACAACAGGATTAGAGAAAATAAACATGGATTTACGAAAGGAAAATACAGTTGAGAAATCTACTAGAGTTTTTTGAAGATGTAATGAGTAGATGGATAAAGGAAAACCAGTAAGCAAGGTCTTCTTGGATTTTCCAAAGGCTTTTGATGAAGTCCCACACAAGAGGTTAGAATGCAAAATCAAAGCACTTGGGATTGAGGGATTTGATTTGAAGGTTGAAAGCTCGCTAAAGTAGAGAATTAATTCCCCCAGCACTAGCAAGGCTTAAAACGTGATTAGAATTTGCAAGAGCAGGAATCTGATTTAAGTTTTCTCCTCACAAACCACAGGATGAAGAGATCTTGTAATTTTTCTGTTTTGGAGACATTGCAAGGTGTACATCAGCTGCAGTTTTTTTCTTAAAAAAAAGGTTCCACTTATTAAGCATGTAAACGGTACAGCAACTTACTCAAACTATGAAAAAAGCAGACCATTTTCTCTCGCTTTATGAATTTCAAATATAGTCTCATACATTTCAATAATATTTTTAAAATTCAGATAAGGCTCATAAACCTGCCTGGCATAAAATTGAGGGGCCTTGTAAATGCAAGTCTGTCCTTTTTTATTGTCTGTTAACAGTCTAGAGATATGTTTTCCCCAGTACATGGAGCAATTTTATTAAGATGGTCACCAAACATTTTCAGTTTATACTTGCTCTTTACTCTTTTATAAGTTTGAAATTCTTCGGTTAGTATCACATTGTTAAAACAAGTCCAAATGTTTCATATGACAAATTACTTTGATTTAAATTGCAAAGCCCGAGCTTTTTGCAATCATTCATAGCAGCAAGAATACTCTAAAAGCAAGGAAATGTGTGAAGTTACATATGACTGTGAGTAGGGCGGCATGGTGGCACAGTGGTTAGCACTGCTGCCTCACAGCGCCAGAGACCCGGGTTCAATTCCTGCCTCAGGCGACTGACTGTGTGGAGTTTGCACGTTCTCCCCGTGTCTGCGTGGGTTTCCTCCGGTTTCCTCCCACAGTCCAAAGATGTGCAGGTCAGGTGAATTGGCTATGCTAAATTGCCCGTAGTGTTAGGTAAGGGGTAAATGTAGGGGTATGGGTGGGTTGCGCTTGGGCGGGTCAGTGTGGACTTGTTAGGCCTAAGGGCCTGTTTCCACACTGTAAGTAATCTAATCTAATCTACTGTTTCACAGTAGCAAGAAGCAGTATTAGAGAAAAAATAATTGCACGAAAGACTAACAAATCTGCAGAACCTAATGATTTCACAACTGCTTAAAGTTTTTACACAGTGCTTGAGAGTGCATCATCTTGTTTAATCCCCCACTCAGTAACTTACCTTGTAGTCAGGTACTCTTCTAAAGCTGGTAATCCTCCGATTGGCCCTCAGAGTTCAATCTCAACCTTTTTAATTGGTTGGATACCTGTCACCGTGTCAACTATAGGCTCACCTGTGTTACCTTTGATTTCATTTGATTTGCTTTGTTATTGTCACGTACTGAGAGACAGTGAAAAGTATTTTTTTGCATGCTATCCAAACAGATCATTTTACAGGCATGATGGCACAGTGGTTAGCACTGCTGTCTCACAGGGCCAGGGACCCAGGTTCAATTCCAGCCTGGGGGAAGGCTGTCTGTGTGGAGTTTGCACATTGTCCCCGTGTCTGTGAGGGTTTCCTTCAGGAGCTCCAGTTTCCTCCCACGGTCCAAAGAGGTGCAGTTTAGGTGAATTGGCCATGCTAAATTGCCCATAGCGTTCAGGGATGTGTAGGCTAGGTGCATTAATCAGGGGAAATGTACAGTAATAAAGTGGGGAAATGGGGACTGCACACTATGCGTATTAAATTCATTGGGGAAGTGGGTCTGAGTGGGATACTTTTTGGCAGGTTTATGTGGACTTGTTGGGCCAAATGGCCTGTTTCCATACTGTAGGGATTCTATGATCTATAAGTACTTCAGAGTAATAGAACAAATTGCAGAATATTGTGTCACAGCTCCAGGGAAAGTGCAGAGAAAGATCAATTTTATTATGACTTGGAGGTGCCAGTGTTCGACTGGGGTGGACAAAATTAAAAATCACACAACACCATATTATAGTCCAACAGGTTTATTTGATTAAAAATCACACAATACGGTTATAGTCCAACAGGTTTAATTGGAAGCACTAGCTTTCGGAGCGACCCTCCTTCAGGCCATTGCGGAGTACACAATTTTAAGACACAGAATTTATAGCAAAAGTTTACAGTGTGATGTAACTGAAATTACACATTGAAAAATATCTTGATTTGTTTGTTAAGTCTCTTATCTGTTAGAATGACCATGTTAGTTTCACTTCTTTCATATATAAATCACAAAACCTTTTTTAAAAGTTACATTCTCAGGTGAACTTTAGCAATTGGTATCAGCCCAGATAACGTGTTGAAGGTGTTAGTCCCCCTGTGTGCTGCTGTCGGTGCCATAATGTTTAGACTGATTCTAATCTAAAAACTGAATTAACAGAATTTTACATGGATTCATGCAGTTTTTGAACAAAATACAATGTAACTCTGCAAGTGTGTGTCAAGGAGTCTAAGTCTGTGAGAGGGTGCATGTGTGTGTGTGGGTGTGTTTGAGTGTCTGCGTTTTTGTGTATGTGTGCGCGCGCAGTGCAATGGGGTCACCTGTACTGTGACATGAACCCAAGCACCTGGTAAAGGCCCTCCCTATGGGTACCGAACTTAGCTATCAGCCTCAGCTCGGCCACTTTTCGCTGCTGCCTGTCCCGAAGTCCGCCTTGGAGGATGGTCACACGAAGGTCCGAGGTAGAATGTCCTGGACCACTGAAGTGTTCCCCAACTGGAAGGGAACACCCCTGTCTGTTGATTGTTGTGCAGTTCCATTCATCCATTGCTGTAGCCTCTGCTCGATTTCACCAATGTACCATGCCTCAGGTTTAGAATAGAATCAGTCTAAACATTATGGCACAGACAGCAGCACACAGGGGGGCTAACACCTTCAACACATTATCTGGGCTGACACCAATTGTTAAAGTTCACCTGAGAATGTAACTTTTTTAAAAACTTTCGTGATTTACATTTGAAGGAAGTGAAACTAACATGGTCATTCTAACAGATGAGAGACTTAACAAACAATCAGGGTATTTTTCAATGTGTAATTTCAGTTACATCACACTGTAAACTTTTGCAATAAATTCTGTGTCTTACAATTGTGTACTCCGCAATGGCCTGATGGAGCAGCGCTCCGAAAGCTAGTGCTTCCAAATAAGACTGTTGGACTATAACCTGGTGTTGTGTGATTTTTAACTTTGTACACCCCAATCCAACACTGGCATCTCCAAATCAGGTTTATTTGGAAGCACTAGTTTCCAGAGCATCACTCCTTCATCAGGTGGTTGTGGAGGTTAAGATCATGCTCATAGAATTTATAGCCAAAGGAGTCCAGTGTCATGGAGATGGGGTACAGTAAACAATCTTACATTTAAACTTTCATCTTTTATCATGGGATATGCTGGTTTCTGTTCTTTAATATGTAAATCCCAGAACTTCTTTTCAATTACATTCTCAAGATAGCTCAGGTTTTTAAACAATAGGTGTGAAGCCTGTCTGTGTCCCACTGCTATGTCAGACTGACAAACCCTCTGTATAGTTTTAGAGTTTTGTAGGATTCATGCAGTTTTTGAGCAAAATAAGATATAATTCTACATGTAGGAGTGACAGATTGAGTGTGCAATGTGTGTGTGTGAATTTGGGTGTGAGTGCAAGTGATAGAGTGTGTGTGTGTATATATACATATGTATGTGTGTGTAAGCTTGGTGAAGTCTGTGTCTGAGTGTGATGGGGTATGTGTGAGCTGTCTTGAGAATGTAATTGAAAAGAAGTTCTGGGATTTACATATCAAAGAACAGAAACCATCATATCCCATGATAAAAGATGAAAGATTTAATCTAAGATTGTTTACTGTATCACATCTCCATGACACTGGACTCCTTTGGCTATAAATTCAGTGAGCATGATCTTATTCTCCACAACCACCTGATGAAGCAGCAGTACTCCGAAAGCTAGTGTTTCCAAATAAACCTGTTGGACTATTACCTGATGTATGATTTTCAACTTTAATATGTGAGAGGCCAGTCAAAAAGTGTGGTTTTGGAAATGCATAACCGGTCAAGCAGCATCCGAGGAGAAGGAGAGTTGACGTTTTGAGCTCTTCATCAGCTCTTCAAAACGTCAACTCTCCTGCTCCTCGGATGCTGCCTAACCAGCTGTGCTTTTCCAGCATCACACTTTTTGACTCTGATCTCCAGCATCTGCAGTCCTCACTTTCTCCGATGTGAGAGGTCAGTTTGTAAGTCTGATAACAGTAGGGAATAAGCTGTTATTAAATCTGTTGGTACTTGTGTATCTCCTGCCTGATGGGAGAGGGTGGAAGAGAGTATAATCGAGGTGGTAGTGGTCTTTGATTATGTTGGCTGCTTTCCTGAGACAGCAGGAAGTATAGCCAGTCAATGGATGGAAGGCTTGTTTGTGTGATGGACTGGGCTGTGTTCACAACTCTCTGTAGTTTCTTGTGGTCTTGGACAATGCAGTTGCTATTACCACACTGTGATGCATCCAGGTCAGATGTTTTCTATGGTGCATCTATAAAAATTGGTAAGAGTCATTGTGAGGAAGTAGAGGCATTGGTGTGCTTTCTTGACAGTAGCATGGATGTGGGTAGACCAGACAGATTGTTGGTGACTCTGGATTAGTGGTGCTGGAAGAGCACAGCAGTTCAGGCAAAATTTGAAGCTCTCGATCACTTCCACCTCGACACCATTGATACAGACAGGGGCATATTGTCCACTCTCCTTCCTGAAGTCAATGGCCATCACTTTCATTTTGCTGACATTGAGGGAGAGATTGTTGTCTTTACACCATGAGACTAAATACTGTATCTCTTTCCTGAACTCTGTCTCACCGTTGTTTAAGATCCAACCCACTATGGTAGTGTCATCAACTAATTTGTAAATGGAGTTAGAGCTGAATTTAGCCACATAGTTATGTTGTGCTTTTGGCCAATATTGCTCCCTGGTATGGAGATTTCTTGGCCGTGGGTGCCTGCTCATATACCCAGTCTTTGAGGCTGTTTTCTCCTTACCCAACACTCCTTTCCTCGCACCTCTACATAGTGGGTTATCAAATACAGCTCTCTGGTGTACTGCCTCATAACCTGCCTTCTTTCACGCTTGTCTGGACTGGTGTATTCTCCCAAACTCATTTCAGAGTCCCGTCATCATAATTTACATTAATTTTCTTACATTACAACGTGAATCATTTCCACCCTGAGGATATGTTTCTGACGTGGAAACAAAGCCAATTTCTGTTTCCCAACTCCCTGTCAGAATTTCAGCCTGTTGTTTGGGAAATGATTGGTCAAGCTGACCGGACACTTGAGAGAAATCCGTGTTGAGTAGAGAGCGGCCAATATGAATTACAGGTAGTTAAGTAAATCAAAGATGCTGGCGATCTGAAACAAAAACAGAAATTGCTGGCGAAACTCAGCATGTCTGGCAAAATCAACAGCGATGAAAAAAGGTCACTAACCTCTAAACATTAACTCTGCTTTCTTCCCACAGATGCTGCCAGACCTGCTGAGTTTTTCTAGCAATTTCTGTCTGTGAATTAGTGAAGGATAGGTTATTGTCTAAAAAGCCTAATTAATTTTTAAGGAAGTAATTGAAATATTAGACGAGGAAATATTTATGAATACAGTTTATATGGACTTCCATAATGCATTAAATAAGCTTTCATGTAACAAACTGTTAGCTATAACTCAAATGCATAAACTTAAAGGAAATTGTGGACCTGCATGGACTTAAAGAAACTAGTCAGTCTTACTTGAGCCTTGTAGATAAAACGTTTTAAGGAATAGGGAGGTGGACTGCTTGCTTTAGTTCCCTTCTCTGCATTGTTCTTGCAGTCACTGTGTTGGTTTGGCTCTTTATCAATGATGGGCTAGAGCTGCTGCTCATTGGGGACTCCGCAATGTTGGCTTCACTGGAAGTCATGGGTTTCCACTTATAGGAGGTGCTTGGCACTCATGTGACATGCCACTTGTCAAACAAAAGCTTGGATGTTATTGGAGTTCTGCTGTGGAATAGCATGGGCTGCTATTACTGGCAGTACATGGAGCTGACCACTGAACCGTCAGTGAGCAGCCCACCTCCTGACTGTACAATGGACGGAAATTCATAACTAAAGTTGTGGAAGTTGGTTAGAGTGTCTTGAGGAATTCCTGCGGAGCTTGATGGCTGACTGATAACCTGCTAGCCATTGGATGGATTTCTCTTTAACCTGCACTGACTTCAATTTTGCTACAGTATTTGCCATGACTACCTCGGTGAATATTGCAGGGAGAGGGGGGGGGAGAATACTTTTAAATATATGGTCAGAAAGCTGAACAGTTTTTTAAGAATAGGATTAATAATTGGATTGTGGACATTAGTGGTGTTTTGTGACCTCCCTCAAGGCAGATTTTTCGGCTTTTAAACTGGCAGGAAGGAATCTTGCCACCTTCCCACCACCACCTCGATTTAAGGCTAGGGCAGGGAGGTCTGGGGCTGACCTACCCCCTCCACTGTTAATTGTGACCCTGAGGCAGGCAGTTCACGGTATCATCCCACAGCCGCTGCTATTAGCCCAGCAACATGGACTTGCCGCATGTCAGGCATGACGTGATATGTTTCCTTGAGGGAGAGGTGGACCTCCTTCACAGGCACTGTCTGATCGAGGGCTCTAGCAGTGGGAAGGGGGTGACCCATTGAAAACTAGCTCTTGGCCTTGCTACCAGACTCCACTTACCCTTCTCCCAAGCCTCCATCCTGTGACCTCCCCACCCTCCAAGACATGTGCTAGGGTCCCTCCTTGATTCAAGGTCTCGGTTCTGTGCGTGTTGTATTGTTACTGCCTCCCCGGTGGCACTACTGCGTGCAGAAGCACTCTCGATCTCTAATTGGTCAGCAGTTCCTGGCCTCTGATTGGCTGGCATTTCTGGGCCTCAGATTGACTGGCAGTCAATGGTGAGACTTGCACCCTCTTGGTGTTTGGTGCTGTGGGTCAACCACAGTCAACCTGTTAAGTGCCTGAGTTGCACAAGACGTGACTGGCCTACGAACACAAGACTTTGCCCATCAAGTGAGAACAAGTTCATGATGGGGCGGTGATGTCTCCCAAACCCTCAGTCAGCGTGGCTTAGAGATGAGAAATGAGAGCCAGGGAGGGGCACCCCAGCAAAGTTGTGATCTGAAGGAGTAGAATTGGGAAAATAAACATCTTCAATCGAGGATCTCTATGTTCATTGCACAATAATAAAGAACAGGACCTTCACTAGCGTAGGCCTTTAGTTAGTATCTTTGGAATTTTGCAGCCATTGCATCAAGGCTCTCACATTTTGTTGAACTCTAGATTTCTGGCCTTGTTTGGTAATCTTGATAAAACTCTGAATTCTAAACTTTCTGAAATCCTTGTGATTATTACGACAATCTCCTAAGAGCTAGTAGATTTGAATGTTACCATCTTAAACTTGAACAATTGCTTACGTAACAAACCAATTAATCCTTCACTCACTGTAATTAACAGAGGCTGTACTCTAATCTATTGGGGACTCGATAGTTCGGGGCACAGATAGGTGGTTTTGTGGGGGCGAGAGAGACTCACGTTTGGTATGTTGCCTCCCAGGTGCAAGGGTACGTGATGTCTCTGATCGTGTTTTCCGGGTTCTTAAGGGGGAGGGGGAGCAGCCTGAAGTCGTGGTCCACATTGGCACCAACGACATAGGTAGGAGGAGCGCCGAGGATGTTAGACAGGCTTTCAGGGAGCTAGGTTGGAAGCTCAAAGTTACAACGAACAGAGTTGTTGTCTCTGGTTTGTTACCCGTGCCACGTGATAGAGAGTCGAGGAATAGGGAGAGAGAACAGTTAAATGCGTGGCTACAGGGATGGTGCAGGAGGGAGGGATTCCGGTATTTGGATAACTGGGGTTCTTTCTGGGGAAGGTGGGACCTCTATAAACAGGATGGTCTACACCTGAACCTGAGGGGCACCAGTATCCTTGGGGGGAGGTTTGCTAGTGCTCTTGAGGGGGGTTTAAACTAACTCTGCAGGGGCATGGAAACC